>NC_056464.1:328164-628164 GCF_008729295.1 Plectropomus leopardus
ACTTTGAGGAGAGGATGGAGGTGGACGCTCTGGGTCTGTTGGGGCCAGTGCCACAGAAGCTGTAGTTTGATGAACATTCTGTTTTCTCTGTTTATTTGAAAAAAAATCAGCTATGGATTTTTGTCTCTTCATTTCTGTAGAAGCAGCCAGCGGTTTGGCAGGTGCCGGCAGCCGTTAGCTGAGGACACTCACGCATGATGTAACGATAAACAATTCATTTAATAGGCTCACGAATACAAATCAAAATGCAGCGTCTCGGTGACAGTTTTTTTTTATCGGCAGCAGTGAAGGTGTGTGGTGACTTTGCTCTTAAAAACACAGATACAACTTTTTTACTACAGCTTTTAATCAAGTCAGAGCACCAAAGTTACCCGGGCCATGGCCCCCCTGGCCCCCCCGGTTCCGCGGTGTATGTGTGTAGCATTGAAACTGATGGCAGTGTCCCACGGCATCGCTATCACGAGGCAGTACTATCTTCTAATGAAAAACGACCCCCAGAAAAGTACCTGATACCAAAGACGAGTAGACTAGATTAGAGTAGAGCCAGTACAATGTAATGGAAATGCACCAAATTTTTTTTAGGAATACAATGGTTTTTTTTAGAAAGGGGGAAGTGAGCTTGTGGACTGGCCTTCAATATGTCTTCTGAAGTTACTTAAATTTTTTGTGCATTGCTCAGACTATGATGTCTCACTTAAATTTTTTTCTGGGTGAAATTTTGGTGCCCCCCAACGCAACGCTGAATCATCACCATGCCAGCTACTACAATAAATCTCCCACACATTAAAAGGTTGGAGAAATGGACATCAAGGTAGATCTACATCCATGTCAGCATACCATGTAAACATTACGCTCCCAGTCGTCTTTTGACAGAATGTTTTTATTTTTATTTTATTAGTCATTTAAAGACATTTAAAAGTTTATTTCAAATTGTTGTAAAAACATGACTAATTTTGTGAAAGCTGTTAATAGACAATTAAGGTTTGGCTGGTTGAATAATGACATTTCTTTTTTAGTTAGCCTATTGTTTTGTACTTTTTCTTTCTTCAATTTCAGTTGAAAATTTAACACTTAATCCTTTATCAAGTTATTAGTTTTAATATTTTTTTGTGTGTTTGTCATTCTGCATTTTATGTTTGTTTGTTTTTAGGCATATGTTATGCCTACAGCTTAATTATGACACCACAACTGTGTCATAACGGATAACAGCTTTTTGTTTTTTTTAGATGACAACATATGGCGCTATTCTTCACAAAGGCTCTTTCTGTCGGAACTCTTTTAACATCTTGGATCTTCTGGTGGTCAGTGTATCTCTCCTCTCAATGGGCATGGAGTAAGTGGAGTCTAGAGCTGTACCACATGACATCTTGCTGACTGATCTCTCTCGTGCAACTTATGAATTTAATAAAGCAATGCCATGTGCCATCAGACCATTAGACTAAACAACAGCATATTGCCATTTAGTAAAGCGATACAACCGTTAAAATGGTGTGCCTTTATCTTTATTATCTAGATCCAGCGCCATCTCAGTGGTCAAGATTCTCAGAGTGTTGAGGGTACTCCGGCCCCTAAGGGCCATTAACAGAGCCAAGGGACTCAAGGTATGAGATGTCTGTTAATATACTGGCAGTTTTAATGGCACAAAACTTTCCTGATTCATCTTCTGTAATTTATGTGTCTGTGTAGCATGTTGTCCAATGTGTGTTTGTTGCTGTCAAGACCATTGGAAATATTGTACTGGTCACCATGCTACTGGACTTCATGTTTGCCTGCATTGGAGTTCAACTTTTCAAAGTGAGAAAAATAAATACAATACATACTGTTGCTTGGTACTACAGTTATGTTATGTTGCTTGTACTGTTTACAGTAATGTAAACTTTTGTCTAGCTGTCTTCTCATGACACTTTTGTTGCCTTTCCAGGGCAAGTTCTATACTTGCACAGATCCTGACAAAATGACTGAGGAAACATGCAAGTAAGGATTATATATATTGAGGTCCACTTACTAGCTTTTTCCAGAGCTTTTAATCACATCAGTTGTTATCATATGACTGAAGCCCAAGATGGAATTGGTGTTCCATCAGGCATGCAACTGTGGACCTCAGGCACAGAGGACACAACTCCCTACCCTTTGATGTGCATACGTGGACAACCTAAAGCCTCAGTTATGCTCGTGGCATAGATGGTCGCAAGGACATGAGCTGACACAGCATCATGAAAAGGAAATATTTGCATATTTAATGTTCCATGCAGGTTTCCCTTCATGATAAGCCTGTAGGAGGCAGTGTTTGACAAACCCACATCTAGTCAAGTGAAGTCAAATCAATTTTATTTATAAAGTCAGTTATTTATAAAGGGCTTTTGCAGCATAAGACATCTCTCTGTCCTTAGACCCTCACATCGACTTCGAAAAAACTTTCCCACAAAAACCCTATAATGGGGGAAGAATGGTAGAAACCTCAGGTAGAGCGACTGAGGAGGGATCCCTCTTCCAGGACAGACAGACATGCAATAGATGTTGTAAAAAAACAAATTACAGTAGACGACAAAATGATAAATAGGAACGAGGGAGAGAGAAGAGAGCAGAGGGAGGAAGAGATAGGGAGAAAGAGGAAAAGATGCACAGTAACTATAATGGTAACAATAATATAACATGTAACAATTGTAATAGACATGAAAATAATAAATGTAATTTGTGATAGCATGCAAATATTGCAGTTTTATGTAAGTGGTGATAACAGTCATCTACAGCATGCTTTCTCCATCTTCACCCATATGAATCCAGCCAGTTAAAAAATGTTGGATGTGCACGAACAGGTTAAAACCTGTCTTTTGGGACCCCTGCACTGGGGCATGTCTAATGGTGTGACATCACTTTGGCCATGCAGACATTTGCAAGAGTCATGGATGCATCAATAACAATTTAGCATAAGAGAGAGAGCACACCTCCCTGACCTTCTGTGTGTAGGTGGAAAGCCTAAGGCAGGGAAAGGCAAAAACATCAGCACTTACATGGAAGTGCCGAGCTGGAGGGGCTAGCTGAGGAACTTTGTAGGAAAAGCCAATTAGGCCAGTAACTTGTGTTGAGGCCAACAGAATTACATAAAAATGCTAGATGATGTAACATAGCTACCAAGTTAATAAAGAATGCCCCAACAGATACACTATGTTTATTGAAGTGCCAGCAATTCACAGAGCTTGTTTTTTTTCATCAAGAATAGCTTTAGCCGGATGAAAAATGTAGTGAAATGACTTCCTCTAAGAAAACCGTAATTAAGCTGATAGGAAAAATGTTTCTATTAGCAACTCTAATAAATACTCTTAATACCAAAGCCATCCCTTAAAAGTGTGATCACCTTTTGCACAAATAGGATAATGAAAGGAAGAATATCAGTGCCATGTGGTTTCTCCCAATAAGACCATACAGCATTAGATGAATAGATGGTTTTCTTGCCGACTGTTGGTGGATGGACCCAAATAGCACAGTTGGAATCTTTTACCGGCATCAAGTACTTCAGTGGAAGAATGCTGCATTTTGTGGGTTTCATAACAGTGAACTATAAAGGCACTGATGGAAATATGACAAAAATAGCCAACAGACAAGGTAACGCAAAAGAACATGAAGTCATAGTCCAAACAAATTCATTATCCCTGCATTCCAATACCCATACTACCATAGTATTTAGTATGGCTGAAAATGATTTAGTATGTCCCAATGCGAAGCATGTGAAATGCAGTATGCCAGAAATACCTTGATGTCCTACTACATCCGACCGCATTTTGCAGTATGCAAGCCAGCATGCTTTTCTGGCTATTCTTACCCACAATGCTCTGCATGGCTGCAGCGTCCTTACATCTTGACAGCTGGGTAACAGCTGACAGCAGTTGCAATGAGGAATGATAGTAAATTCAAGTGATTCATGACCAGTCACATGGTAAAAATAGCAATATATATTGTTTAAGCGAACAAAATAAATCATATAGATGATAAACAAAAATAAATGAAAATAACAATGATAGAGAAATGCATATGGAGGCTAATAAAATTAATATATAGTGTTAGAATCCACAATGTATGCAGTTATAACTTAAAAGATAAATATTGGTAAGTAACAATAGCAGAGCTCTCCAGATTAACCTCTGTCTCTGTTGAGTTTGGTGAATGGCAATTTGTTTTATCTCCATAGTAACGGTTATATGAGAAAGAGGGTCAAAGTTCAGGGCGCAGTATTATGAAGAAGAAGTATGTCCTGATTGTGTGTATACTGCATGCAACAGTGCAAATTTTGCAAAGGCAGCCAAAGTACATACTAAAAGTAAAAAGAAAAAGTATGCGATTCGGAACCCACCCTATGTCCTCTCTGAATCTAGTCTTTACTTTGTTTCTTGTTGACAGACAAGTATTATAGAGTGTTAAATTTTACCTTGACATGTTTGGACTGCTATCATCCTGCAGTCTTCCTCAGAAGACTCATGTGAGGAGGTATAATTTAACACTCTTTAATACTTGTCTGTCAACAAGAAACAAAGTAAAGATTAAAGCTGCAAGTAGCGATGAACGGGCCCTTGTATCTCCGCGCACGTCAGGGCTACTTGCTGTAAGACCGCATTCTGCTGGACAAACTATAGAATGCAACCATTTCAAAACCACCCAGCACATATTTTAAAGCCTATTGAAGCCATGCCCTAAACCCAAGAGAAGTTCTGCCATTTCTAATTTTAATTAAATTTTTGGCCAAATTTTTGGACAGAGTCAGGGTCAATTCCTGAATGTTGTTAACCAAGTCTTAACAGCTCTCACTGGGCTGTGAATAAGTGGTGAATCTGTTACACGATGTAGCTTATTTGGACTATGGACATTACTATGGCCAGGGCCCTAATGCACACATTTTACCAAGGCCAGTGCCATCCATGGCAGCCACCATTGAAAATACCATCATAATGGTAAGGGCATCCTGTCCCATTAACCACAAAATTAAACAATTATAGACCAATTTCTAAATTATGTATTTTAGCTAAATTGCTTGAGATCATCAGCCATCAGCTAAAGGAATTTTTAGAATTAAATAATATTTTATCTCCATTCCAATCT
The DNA here is from genome assembly GCF_008729295.1 of Plectropomus leopardus. Lineage (NCBI taxonomy): Eukaryota > Metazoa > Chordata > Actinopteri > Perciformes > Serranidae > Plectropomus > Plectropomus leopardus. The sequence continues at coordinate 333,256 of NC_056464.1, forward strand.
GGTTTTAGAAGACAGCACAACACTGTTACAGCTGTTCTAAAGGTCCTAAATGATTTAATTGAGGCTCTGGACAGCAAAACATATTGTGTTGCTCTTTTTATTGATTTGTCAAAAGCATTTGACACAGTAGACCATAGCCTGCTGATACAAGCCCTACATCACATAGGCTTATCTAAGAATGCAGCTGCCTGGTTCGCCAACTACCCGTCCAACAGAACTCAATGTGTTCAGGTGGCCTGAACTACCTCTTCTTTTCTGGACATTACCAAACGGGTTCCCTCAAGGTTCAGTGCTGGGACCCATTTTATTTTTAGTCTACATAAACAATCTCTGTAACAACTGGTCAAATGCAATGTATCATTTTTATGCTGACGACACCATTATTTATTGCTGTACAACCTCACTCACTCAGGCTTTTGAGTTTTTACAAGCTGCTTTTAATGTTATCCAGTCTCGCTTAAATTATCTCAAATTGGTTTTAAACACAGATAAAACCAAGCTCATGGTTTTCTCTCATTCAAATGTGTTAACACAGAACATTACAAATATTATGACATCTAAAGGAACATCTATAGTGCAGGTTTTAAATTACAAGTATTTGGGTTTTATCCTAGCTTTCATTAAAAGCGCATATAAATAATCTGGTCACTAAACTCTGGGTGAAGCTTGGGTTCTTTTTCAGAAATAGAACCTGCTTCTCTCTCAAGGTCAGAGAAAAACAAGTGACAGTAACCTTCTTGTACATTCTTGACTATGAGGATGTGCTTTTTTTGGATGTGCATCCAAATGTCTTCAGTCCTTGGACACTGTTTTTCATTCAGCACTGACATTTGTCACTGGATGCAGTTGTCTCACCCACCATTGTGATTTGTACATGAAATCAAACTTGCCCTATGTGTTTGCAGATACACATATTGGCTCAATCTAATTTATAAGGCTCTTTTAGGCTTGTTTCCCCCTTATTTGTGTGCTTTATTGCAGAAAACAAGCAGTTGCTATGCCTTGCATTCTTGTGCAACTCTTCTTTTATCTGTTCCACCAAATTCTGTCCTTATCCAATTTTGCTGCCCCCTCTGCGTGAAACACTAAATTGAAACTCTCTGAACTTATTCCACTCAGGGCTTCCCGTTCTATCCTGAGGGACAGACAGTGTGAGACCATTGAACAGTGCCTGTGTTTTAAATCTTAATTTTTTTATTTGCTGTTGTGTTTTAGCACCCGCACATCTTACTGAAAACAGTATTGCATCTACAACCAAAACTGTATGTATTAATCTGTACTGTCAGCTCTATGTTACTGTTTATGACGTGCTGCCGACCTCTTGGCCAGGTCACCCTGATCCTGATGTCAGTGGTTTTTTTTATATGGTTAAATAAAGATTATATGCATCAGCTGACCAATCAATAAACAGACTGCAAATAAAGGGTTGTGTGATAACAACAAAAACAACAACAACAAAATCTATTATCCTATATATTCCACTCAGTGCACCTCCGGGAGTCCCCTCTCTCCCTGTCTCTTCTGCTCACACTCCTGGGACAGGAGCGGAAGGATAGAGGGCATAATTTGAAGAGTGGAAAACCCCATCTTTGAACAGAGAGAGGGTTACCATTCCCCTCCTAAAGCCTGCGATATGTGATTAAAAGCTATGAAAAAAGAAAGTGGACCTTGAGTAGGATTTACCAGATACTCTTTTTAGCAAAAGCAAGGCCCTTGCTGATTGTTTGGATGTCATTAACAAGGACAGGTCCTGACAAGTACTAAAAAGGATTGTCATTGTCTCCCATGCAGCAAATGAGACACAACAATATAGGTCCTAACTTATGTCACAACTGCTAGCTACAGAAGCTAGAAAGCTCATTGTTTCATAGGTTGTCAGTTTTAGTAAAGGTGATAATAAAGATGATACTGTCTGTCTGTCTTTCCCTTCCACTTGGTGGTTCAGAGGCTGGTACATAAAGTACCAAGAAGGAGCACTTCATGAAGTGGAGATCCACAAGAGGGAGTGGACCAACTCAGAACTAAACTTTGACAACATCCTTAATGGCATGCTGGCTCTTTTCACCATTTCTACCTTTGAAGGATGGCCAAAGTGAGTTGTGATCTGTTCTGTGCCAAGCACCTTCTATATAGTTTAGTCAGCGGAATGAGAAAGATATATATATACACTCTTTTTTTGATTTGGGGTTTTGTCTTGATATTGCATGTGTGTGGCCTTCGCCATAACCACCCCCCATCCTCTGGAACTCCTTCCCCCCGTGCAACCGTGCCTCTGACTCACCTCTAGCATTCAAAAACCTGTTAAACACCTACATCTTTCAACAAGCATTTAACCTCCATTAACCTCCATCAACCATTTCACCTGTTCATTTGGTTTTTGTTTGTCTTATGTGTTTGTAAGACAGAGTTTGATGAAAAGCGCTATGTAAAATCGATTTATTATTATTATTATTTGTTTGTGACTGTTTGCTTTTTACCTAGGTTACTATATAAAGCCATTGATTCAAACTTGGAGGACAAAGGCCCAGTGTACAACAACCGAGTGGCCATCTCAATCTACTTTATCATTTACCTCATCCTTATCGCCTTCTTCATGATGAATATATTTGTGGGCTTCGTCATCGTCACCTTCCAGGAGCAAGGAGAGCAGGAGTATAAGAATTGCGAGCTGGACAAAAACCAGGTATGTTAAAAGTGACTGGAAAGAAAATTAAAAACGCTTGTGCAAAAGGGCAAGGTCAAGGCTGAGCACAGACACACATACATGTACATAAACACTTAGCAATTTAACTTGAGGATAGAAGCCACACCAGTGAGAATGACACAGTCTAACATGAGCAGATTTTCCTCTAGTTGTAAGACATTGCTTGTTGCTTCAAGTGCAGTAAAACCCTTGTATGTAAAGGTGACAGTACAAGCAGTTATTGAAAAACTGTAAGTGCTGTATATTTCATAGGGATGCAATGATTTATTAGCTGAATTACTGTCATTTGCGTAGCAATTCAGATGACATTCACCAGTGGCACTGACAATTTAATTTGTTATTATGGAGGTAAATCTGTTCCATCTGATTTTGAAATTAAAAAGACACTGAATTTGTAGCACTGAATATTTATGTATTGAAAATATGTATCTGAATTTCTTTTTTTTTTTTTAATTCTTCAGATTTCCAATTACACATTTTCACTCTTATTTTCAATGTTCACAAATTCAGAACCAAAACTTTACATTTTAAAAAGTTCAAATATATTCAAGATGCTGATATTCAACAGGCCAAATTCAAATGCAAAATACAAGGTGTAAAATTCAATTAATATATTTTCAAGTTGCTCAAATTCAATAGGCCAAATTCAGAGGGCCAAATATGAGGTATACCATTCAGAGTAACATCTGGGAACCCAAGGATTAGCAGTCGATTCTAGATTGGGTCAAACCAACATCCAATCAAACAAGCTACGCTCCATTGGTTACGTGATGCCAATGCCAGAAAATTGTCAGCTGATGTTGCAGCTATGGCAACAGCCCCAGCAATGGTGCTTCAGTGAGTGTATAAGCTCTTCTATTTGTCAGTTTTGGTGTTTGTTTTTGTACGATTTGGAATAGATAATAACTTGACACTTACACCATAACAGAATTTATTGGACAAATTCTACGCAGAACTTTTAATTATGTGACATTTGATGAAATTGTGTTAGCACTGTTAACATTATACATTATATTATGTGGTTACTGGCAGTGCTACTACCTGACACTGTCCTAGTTTCATGCTCATTTTGACTGGTCCTGTTTTCACGCAACCCTGCCTGTGCGAGTTGTAACTGGATGCGCCAAGTGACAGTCTGCAGTCTGTGACTTCTGTCCAAGTGCGTTCTCATCTGACGCTGTCCAGCTACGTTCCAGTTGGATGCAAAAGGTGGCTTTTTGTTTTGAAGAGTTCGGAGTGGGAAAGGGCAGGCTGTCCTGGCTCTGATCCAACACCCATCACTTGGTCAGCTCACTCTCCGTGGTCAGACACAGCTTTGCTTCAGCACTCTGTTCACAGATCATTTGAGGACATTAAAACACACAAACACTAACTTCAAACAAAACTTTACAGGGAAACAAGGAACCTCTACCATTCTTCCTCGTGGATCTGGGAAAAATCTCTCACAGCCAACTTTATCTGAATCATCTCTCTTAATTACTTTTGCAGACTGCCATTTAAACTAACACAGCTGCTTAACCTAGGTAAGACCAACCAACCTAGCCTAAAGCCATGCAGGACAGCCATGCAGGACAGGATGCTGTGACCCCTGTCAAAAATCCAACCAAAATGCTTTAAATCTTCTTATTTAATTTTCTTTAATAGCCTGCAATTTGAATCTAGCTGCTGCTAATAGGCGATGTCTCGTTTCTCCAGGTGGCCGTGACCAACACCAAAACATAAACTTGAGCCCATATCATGGTCAGGGTGAAATAGAGCTAAATTTTAAATCATTTGACATATCATTGTTAAACTTTGTGGTTACAATTTCTATGAAGACCACAACTATGTTGCATTATGAAGGCATTGACAATTATAATGCTTTATGGCTACACTCATAAACACACGATGCTCACTGATACACTATATCAACAGTCATTAAACACTATAGGAGTGACTTATAATAATTTATGAGTGCCAAGGGTCTTATGGATGCACTTGACTATTTATAAACTAGAGGTTGACCGATAGTGCTTATAATGCATTATAAGCTCACGTATAGGCACATCAACAATCAACTGTAGCAAGGACTCATAGTATGCTATGCAGTATCAAGTTATTATTGTATGTGTTAAATGACGCGAGGTACATATTGATGCATTTAAAATAATTCACGCTTTATCGTAATGTTTCATTGTTGGTGTTAAGTGCAGGGCATAATTTTCATCTATAAGAGTATAGATTGTTTTCATTATAGATCAGTTTAATCATTTTCATGCATTTATAAGAATAAGTGTTTTAGGTAACACTTTCTATGAAGACCACATCTGTAATGCATTATGAGGGCATCCATAGTGAATAATGCATTTATAAAGCTTTATGACAACACTCATAAACACACATAGTACTTACTGATGCACTATATCAACAGTCATAAAACATGATGTGACTCATAGAGATTTATAAGTGGCAACTGTCTGATGGATGCTCTTGAGCAAGAAACTAGAGGCTGACTGATGGGGCTTTTAATGCATTTTAAATACCTATACTCACCTATACACACATCAGCAATCAACTGTAGTAATTATAGTATGCTATAACAGTCCACTCAGTATTGTAAGTTATCATTGTATGTGTTAAATAAAGTGATATATTTAAAATAATTTATGCTTTATTATAATGTTTCATTGTAGATGTTAAGTAAAGAGTAACATACATTTACAAGAAGCTATACTGCATCATAAGTATTACTTACCATACACTAGAATACTGTGGAAAATACATTCAAAAGGCTGAAGTCCGACACTCTCAGACATCTAAAGACAATGGTTAGCCTACAAGCTAACCGTATGTTTAAGCTAAAGATTGCATAGGTTAAAAAATACATGATTATGTGATATATGAATTCTGAATCTAGCAATCTTAAGCTGGACCATACGCTTAGCTTGCATGCTAAAAGCAAAAAATCAAAATAAATGATAAATAATTAATTAATAAATATAATCAAAATTACCATACTAATAGTAAAGGTTGAAGAATTTTGGAGCTCTTGACACAGTAGATGGCAATTCGTTCACTCTCATGCAATATGAAGCAGACAGCAGGTATGATTCCAAAGGAAAAAATTTTAAAAAATAAAAGAAAGTAAAGCAAAACAAAACACTCAAGGATGTGTAATTTTGTGAGTGTGTGTGTGTGTGTGTGTGTGTGTGTGTGTGTGTGTGTGTGAAGAGACAAGAGTGAATTGGCTAACAACATATGCTACAAGATGCCAGATCAAAGATGATCTCAGAGAGGGCACAGGCCTTGCCTAACCACAAAAAGTAGCAAAGAAAAAAAAAGAAATGTAAGTTCCTCCTCTGTGTGCTTATGTTGAGAGCCAATTTGTGAGTATGTGAGTATGTTTATAGGATCTAAAGTGTATGAACGGTGCCTTGGTTAGCAAAAACAGTGTGTGGTTGCATGCAAAATATTTTCTGTGTGAAGCATTAGCAAACAAAAATTCGACCAACCGATAACTGAATTACAAATAGATCCCAACAATTACATATTCAAAAGCATAAAATCAATACATAATACACATGACACGACACGACAAAAGACAAAGTAACAGTCTTGGTTAGCCCGCACTTATGTCCTAAGGCTATGCCCAGGTGTTACGTGCCAATCCAGAGTTTGGATAGAAGAGTTCTTTGAGGAAGGAAGTTCAAGTTCAGCCCTCGCTATGCTGTTCCAATGATACAGGAGGAGGCTGGCTATTACTACAGGGCCGGCTCTACCCAATTTGGTGTCCTTGCCCCCCACAAAACAATTCAATGACAACAGCCAACTGAGCAATCACGACAGTTTAATTTTAGCAACAACAAACTCAACAGTAACACTCAACAATAACAACAGTTACTTTGTCCAGTGTATCTTTCAACAAAAGACTAAAAGTTTACACGTCTGGACTTCCTGGCAGCAAAGGCATCTATGGTGTCATCAAATGACACATGCCTAGACATCTTGCGGTTTATACTCATCAGGGCAAGTCCATTTAAACGCTCCTGAGACATGGTGGATCTCAGGTACGTTTTGATGAGCTTCAATTTGGAGAAGCTCCTCTCTGCAGCAGCAACTGTCATGGGAATGGTGACAGCAATCCTCAGGGCGACCCACATATTGGGGTAAACTTCTTTCAAATTCTTCTCCTGTAGGAAGCTGAGAAATTCAAAAGTTGTCATTTTGGCTTTTTCCAGGGCTGACTGCCCACCACAGCTTAGGGGGTTGCTGAGTGTCTGACGTTGTCTTAGCTCCTCATTGGGCAGGTCAGGGAAGTTGACAAGTATGCCAAACTTCTTCTCAACTTCACCCAATGTCCCAAATCTTTCCTGCAGTGACACAATGGAGACATCCACCACCACATTGAGGAAGGAAATTTCCATTATCTTTAGGGCGTCTGTCATTTCCTGGTCAGGAACCTCATAGGAGAACTGTTTCTTTGTTTTTCGCAATCTCTTCTGCTTAAGGACAGCCTCTACATTCATCTTCTCGCACATCTCCTTGGCACACACTAATGCAGAAGAAAACCCACTGTCTCTGTAGGCTACAAGGGAGGCTTTAGTTCTTCTCAGAAGGTCAACTGCAACATGCATTTGCATTGTGACTGGCTGCAATAATTTGCTGACATGTTGAATCTTAGTCAGGATGTCATGCCACACCACACCACCACAGATTGAGAATCTGTAAGATCCAACCTCTTCAGCCCGAGTTTGTGCCTTGATTTTTATTGTTGGGTCTGTGGCGTTGTCCCTCACCTCTATAAGTGCATCTTGGACTTCTGCAGCCTGGTATCTCACAGCCTCTACGCTGTTGATTCGACTCACCCATCTTGTATCTGACCAGGATTTCAGGGTTTTGGTCACATGTTTTTTTTAAATGGAGGCCTAAAACAGTGTGAACATCTTCTGCAGGTAGCCAAAGTAGCAAGTGGCATCAGGAGAGCTTTTTGCTGCATCAGCTACCACCAGATTCACTGTGTGTGCTCCGCATGGCACAAATAAAGCCCTTGGGTTTTTTTCTAGAAGCCTGGCTTGGACTCCTTTCCTCTTCCCTTTCATATTTGCTCCATTATCATAAGACTGCCCTCTACAGTCTTCAAATGGGATGCTGAGCTCTTCAAGTCTATTGAGAATGAGGGTGAAAGGCTTTCTCCAGTGGACTCCTTTGCCTCAAGGAACCCCATAAAATATTAAATCTTTTATTTGTGGGGTGTCCTCAACTGCAACATGTCGAATGATGACAGAAAGTTGCTCTTTATGGCTCAAATCAGGGGTGCAATCCGAAATGATTGAGAAGTACTCGTTTTGTCGAATTTCTTTGACCATTGCCTCCACAATCTTTCCACCAATGCAATCAATGAGTTCATTTTGAATATTTTTTCCCAAATAGGATGCATGGCTAAAGCGTGTTTCCACGTCAGCAACATGCTGCTTCAATACAGGATCAAACTTTGCCATGAGCTCTACTTCTTTCAGGAAGTTGCCGTTATTTGGTTCATGAAGTATGTCTGTGGTTCCAATATTTTGCTCTGCCAGTGACTGTATGATGGCCACCAACCTGGTTAGGACTTCACGCCACCTCCTCCTTTCAGCTTCTATTAGTGCCATCTCAGCTCTGTCTATTGTTTGGCCCTTGTGAGTTTCAAGTTCTTTCCATGAGGCCGTGTGCTTCAAATGATCTGGACTGTTCTCATGAGATTTTAGAATGTCGCTGCAATTTTTCCAGTCATTTAGTCCATCACTGATTAGTTTGTATGTTTTCTATGAGAAGAGCTTACAACAGAAGCAGTATAAACTGTTGGTTTTAATGGAATATATCGTCCAACTCCTCTTGATCCTTTCTCCATTGATTAATTGTCTATAGAAGTAGTTGTGATGGCAACTTCTCCCATCTTCTCTTTTTGGAAAGTCAGAGTCTGATGTTAGCTGATATGGGCCTCTGTGAACTAACTCCACCCTCACCTTATCAGACAGGGATGGCCAGTCAGCAGGGTCTAAAGGTGCTGCCTTGAGAGACTCGTCGTGTACTTCAAGTTGTGTTGACATTGTGTCCTCAGACTGTTGAACAGTGTATACAGTGCTTGTTCCTTCACCTGCAAGAAAATCAAACACACATGCAAATTTAAATATTAGTCCTTCAGCATCACAACGATTTACAAATTACAGGGCATCAGGCAAGAAACACATCTGAAGCATAAATTATGAATAACAGTATTGTTCAGTAATGTGACTGCAGCTGTAACATGTAATTACAGAACTCACCTGCTTCAAGCTGACTTTCAGAGGTGGGTGGTGTGGTAAAGCTTGATGCAATAGTGCTGCTGATGCTGCTGCATGGCACCTGACATGTAGCTGTATTCAAACGTAGAGAAGACATCCATACTGTAACACCACTGCATTAAGTTTGCTGTGTCGTTCTACTTCATTTAATAAACACACTTTATTTTATTTGACTAGTAACTTCATTACTGTAATTACCATTTACATTAACAATAATAACATCAACAACAACATAGCAGTGTGTCAGAGACCACAAACAATAAACTCACATGCTTCAGGGATCGGTGTTTGTGTGGATGTTTCATCAAAAGGCACCTCTCCAGCAGCTGTTTGGAGCATCTGTAAATATTTTCTGAGTGCATCTAGACAGATATAGAGTAGATATATTTATGACTGTACAAGCAAAAAACAAAAAAAAACAAACAAAAAAACCCAGCAGCTGCTGCAGCTTGCATTTTCATCACCTGGCTACTGAATTTCAGCAATCATTCAGCACAATATCAAACGTAATAAGTACAGTAGGAGGGGAGGAGGAGAGCTAAGCAGCAGCAACAGTGACACTGTGCACACAGTTGTTAATAATAGTAATGGTAAAATTAATTTTCAATTTTATAATGACGTGATGAAACTGTAATGCAATATCAGACTGGACACACAGGCAGGGATAATAACTGTGTAAAAAACTATCCTATAATGGATGGAATAAACTAACTTTTACATTCTTCTCATCACAGACATAAACAGCGCAGATGCAGTGCATTTCACATTAAACATCACAGAGTACAGCCAGCAGAAAGCTGTGTTTTATTATATTTTAAAAAAGAAAGCCAGATATACGAGTGAACTGATCATAGTCGGCCCATCCTCAGCTGACTGGTGGCGCATGCGGGTGATTTGGCCTCTATTTTGATCCCTCTCATAATTTATCAATCCTTCTTAGTCGCTATCAGTGTGTGTCATTATTTTTTTAGCATGTGAAGTCAGCATTGCCCATGCCCAAAGTCCTTCTCTGGCGCTGTTAAACATTACTTCAACATAGCTAGCTCAAATAAAATGTCTTCACACAAAACAGCATAAAAAAAGAGAAGGCATAATGTTACCTTTATATTGCGACTTCTTCTTCTCCTCCTCTTTTCTTCTCTTTCGGTTCTGCGCACCGGATTTACAAATCCATCACTTGAACGTGACCGTCTTTCAATTGACCTACCCTGACCTGACCTCTGACCCGCACCTCCACACCCAATAACGACACATCACGTGCTCACACATAATTTAGGAACATGTCACTGTTTATTTATTTGTAATGTTAATGTATATATATTTTTTTTCTAGACAGAAAACACTAAGTGAGGGCACCAGTGGGCATAGAAAATTATTTTATTTAAATTTATTTTACTTTGCAGGTTTTTAACATATTTTCGCGTTCTGGAGAGTTGAGTTAAGACAAGGTTGTAGTTACTGCTGAAACATAGGTGTGAGAGTGTGGTAAGGGCATAGCAGGTCCTCCAGACCTACAACCTTCCTCTGTGGAGGTTCAGGAGCAAGAGAGGGAAGAAAGCAGAAGTTTCTCCTTTTGGTTTGGTAACATGCCGAGGGGTCACAGTAGTAAACCAGTCATTTTTTAAGTAATGATGGGTATTGTTGGGATTTTATTAATACCAATAGGCCTACCGATACTGCTTATCAATACAGATAATTATTGTTACTCTTTTTGATACTACTAATTGATACTAACTACTTGATACACTAATTTAGTGCAGAAATGAAAAAAATGACATGTAAACCTGTGAAAAAAGTTATTTTGTTTTTGCCACAAACTGGGCAACTCAGTGATTTTTACAACGTCTTATTTGATACTTGCTATTCAAATTTCCTTTGACAAACTATTTACACAAACTGACATCACCTGTTAGGTTTATCCCCTTTCCTGTATGACTAATCATGCAGCTTTTTCTTTAACTGACCCTACCTCCACGAACTGCAAGGTTTCATCACAACATAACTTCTTCATGTAAATTTTCAGTTTCCTTTGAGTAAGGAAACATCTGTCCTTGTTCATTAATGTTTATTGTTATTAGGGCAAATTTAATTCTTAGCATACCTATCAGCAGTTATTCAGCTTACCTAAACTAGCTTCACTTCACTGAAGTGATGGGCACTCTTTCACGATAAACTCGCCAGCAGCCCTTTGTCATTCTGTTGTTTTTTCCTGTGTCATTTCCCCTCATTCTGTGATGGTAAATGGGACATGGGTGTCTGACTTCCATCTACTGAGAACGAAGCGGAGGCTGCTGCTTTTCTGAAATCATCTATGGGATTGAATAAATAAACCAGAACATAATGTGTTAACATCTGTTACCTGTTTTTTTAGTTTTGTTACTCCTCTTAACATTGCCTTCAGAGCCACTGGCGCTTGGAGGCTTCACCACTTGACTAATGTTAGCATTAGCTGCTTTACTAAAGCTATCAAAGATGCTGCACTGCTACATATTGATGGTATGCTGCATTTGCAGATACCTTTTGACAAGTTTGCATTAAGCTGCACCATTGTGACTTTTAGAGAAGTGAGCTCACAATCTCGACTGCTTGGACTTGTCCAGTGTTCACCTTACTACCACCACTACAAGCAGAGCAGCCAGCAGCAGCACAACAATAAATGTCATATGTCATCCCCTGATACCAGCAGCTCTGTCACCATGAGGCACAGGTTGCTAGATATGTTAGAATAAGGTTAAAACGGTCAGTACACAGTTTATGTTATGAATACTGATAGAAGCACTGTTTGTCATGGAGCTTATCGGTACTTACTTAACAACCCCAATCATGTACTGGTACCAATTAAGACCAGTTCTCGCTACCCATCCCTAGTTTGAAGATGGGTCCATGGGAAGGGATCCACCCTGAAGTGCCAAAGGTAAGGCACCTTGGGGGCTGGGGGTAAAGGGCACATGGCTGTCATTTTTGTTCCAGAGAACAAAGAACATGCAGTTTCAATCACTGTCCTCTAAATGTAGCTGAACTTACAGAAGATGTCCTCACATGTACAGTTAAAGTTTCTGAAATCATCTGTGCTGTCGAATCCCAACAGCTGGCTAAGTTACAGCATATAGCATCCTTAAGAGTGACTTCAGGAGCTGCAGCAATCTCTGTTCATGTCATAGAAGCATTCTTTGTCACTGCTGATATCCGCTGCTTTTTCCACAGCACAAGAGAACCAAGACAGTGTTTAGATTTGTTTTTTTTTATTTTTGGGGGGGCATGTTTTGTATGGTCCAGCCCCACTGTGCTGTGATTGTCTGAGTTAATGATTCTAGTACTACTATGCTGTAATTGGGTAGTAGACCAGTGCTAATGATTGGCTACTGCATTTTTTTTGACTCTTTGGACTCTTGAAAAGAGTAGTAGAGGAGGAGCTTCACATTTCTACCATGATAGAGTGGTGGAGAAAGAAATGGACAGAGATTGTTGCAGCTCGCAAAAGCTTTGCTAGGTATGCTGTATGCTGTAAAATACCCATTTAAGGGTCTACGTGTGAAATAACATAGGCTACCGGATTGTTTGCTATTAGCCTGCAAACTCATTGTATGTTTCATCTGAAAATCGCTTGAAATATATCATCATAAAACCATATATGGGTGATTTTTCAGCTGCAGCAATTTTTGCATCTCTGGTAAAATTAAGAAAAACAAAAACATGTTTCTTATTTTTTATTTGACTTTGAAAAAATAAATTATATATCAGTCATTATTTTTAGGCCTTGTATGTTGGAGTTATATTACACCTCCTTTGTCCCAGAGTCCAGTTTTGGTCATTCAACCCTACTTAATTATGAATTTTGATGTTGATCTTACATTAAATTCAAATACAAATTAAAGCTGCAAACAGCGATGAATGGGCCCTCGCACCCCAACGCAAGTCAAGGCTACTGGCAGGACTCTGAATGACGCAATCATCCATTTCAGTGAAAGTCTGAAAAAGTATACAGAGACTTTGGACCCTTAAGGGAGATATTTCACATGGTGAATTACTTCCTTTGGACACACAAAATCTGTGGCATCTTGGTCTATATCATTTGTTGAACAAAACATGTAAACTTCATGACAATCAAAGGATAGCTGTGGTACGAGGCATCCCTCCTGTTGACAGTCGGTGGCTCAGTGAGTATCATATTAAAGGACATGTTGATGTGTTAAGGGCTGCAGCCTCATCAAAAGTGTGAAATCTGGGGCCAATTGGTCGATGTAAAGTGAAGTTACAACAGCTTCCTTTTTGGCGGCCACCACTGGGTCTCCATGGCAACAGCGTTCATGGAAAGCCTATACTTCAGAGGGAGGCATCATTAAGGTCTTAGGTCTTAAGGTTTTGTCACCAGATTTGAAGCCAATCGTATACAATCTGTAGGTGCATTTCATCAAAGAAGAAGGCATGTAATTTCCATGACATTTCATGTTGCCAGTAGGGGGCGCTAAAAGTAATGGTAATGGTTATCATGTAGATATGTTCAGGGCAAGACAGTCATCAAACATGTGAAGTTTGGGGAAGATTGGACCATGTCCCTCAGAGTTATAAAATACTTCCTGGTTAATAGTGAGACATGGAAATAATTGGCCCAGTAACAACCACACGATGTGAAGAAAACTCACAAATGTAATAGCTTTTTATGTCTAAGGCCTTCAAAGCCATTTTGGCACATCAGTGCAGCGAAGTTTGGTGAATAATATGTAAGTTTGGCAACAGCGTTTGATGAAAACTCAAAAGTGTAATTTCTGTGCATCTTTACAGTATTCTAATTTAATATGAGGTTAATTGAGTTAACCTGCTACAGGGGAAAAATCAAAGAGTAAAAAAAGTAACTTCCTGCTACCAACAGGTGGTGCTATGAGTATGATTCAAAATTGCACTGCAGATGTCTTCAGGCCTGGACTCTTATCAAATCTGTAAAATTTTGTAAAGATCTGACCATCGGGGGCGATGTTTTTGATGTCATGTCAAAACATCAAAATTGTCCACCCGACTTCGGTAACGCTTTTCAATGAAAACTCTCAATATTCATTTTCAAGTATCATCAACGTCTTAAAGATTTTTTGAGACCATTTTGAGATCAATTGAGTCAAACTGCTAGGAGCTGGACATCTTATTGTAAAACTTTGCTTTTCTTGTGCCAATTGGTGAAACTCTCATTATCACTTAAAATTGTCATACAGATGTGTTCGAGGCGGAACGCCCATTAAACATGTTAAGTTTGGGTCATATTGGACCATTTACAGCAGAGTTATATACCACTTCCTGTTTACTTCCTGGTTCATGGCAGAGCATGCAAATTAGATGCCTCATACAGATCGCACGGTGTGATAAAAACTCATGATTTGAATAACTTTTGCTGTCAAACAGCATTTTAAGACCCCTGAAAATGGCCAAAAATACACCAAAATTACAACTTCAAATCAAAATGGCTGACATCCTGTTGGTTTTACGGTATGCCTCCAAGAGACTTTTTTGTAAGTAATGGGGTGTTTCACAGGCCTCCAAAGTTTCACAGCTCTAGGTAAACCGCGACACAGGAGCTGCTTCATTGAAAATCAGTAGGGGGCGCAACTAATACATTTCCTCCCACCCACACACTAGTCCACCAGACCTGATAAGACTGCAAAGTTTCATGACTTTTTGAATATGTTAAAGCCCTCAAAAAGGCAATTCATTTGAGAGAGAAAATAAATAAAAAAAAATAAAATAAAAATAAAAATAAAAATAAAAAAGTGCAAATAATAATTCTTTCAGTTTCAAGAGGGTACTCACACCATTCGGTGCTCCGGCCTTAATAACATATAACTTTCCATTTATCAGTTATATTAATGTCTTTTTTCCACAAAAAGAACGCCTGTTCCTTGGGGTCACTGTCATTTCCACCACATGGTACAAATTGTGAATCAAGAAAGTTTCCGTAGGATTTGTATACTTGACCACAGGAAAAGTCAGTTAAACAAGAGGACATGGTTGGAGGAGAGTGTTAGCAACATGGCACTAACTGAAATAAAATATCAAGGTAATTGTTTGTGAAATCAAAAATATGTTTATTGGCTGTCATTTCCAAACAGCTTATACTTCATTTGAAATTACAAACAATCAGAAAAATAACACTTTATATACAGTATACTTAATGGTAACTCTAAAATTACCATTACAGGTTAAACTAAGCTACTATTTTTTTGTGTTATTTTGATTACTTGGTTTAATGTGATGGAAAAGACAAATTGTGATGGAAATGATGGCCAGTGTTAAAAATGCCTTTCAGTTGGCTTATATCACTGCAAAAAGTGCATGTTAAATTGAACAAAAAAACTTAATAAGCTAATTCATATTCTAAGTTAAAAATGTGCAAATAGTATTCGATAACTACAGTAGAATGGATGTCAAAATGTGAAACCTTTGTTTTTTCTTTAGATGGTATGCAAGACCACAATAGAGAGATCAAAAGCATACAGGGAAAGCATTAAATCAGATCCAGTAACATACCAGGAGTTCCTCAGAAAAGACAGAGAAAGATACCTGGAAAAAAAAGGAAAAAGTTATTGTTAAACCTGTGTCAGAGCTGTCAGTGAGAGAGAAAAGAAAAATAAGACGACAATAGTGGACATCTCAACACAACAGATGCAAAAAGTTGAAAGCAGTAGCTGCATTTGGGAGATTTATACACACAAGATAAGGCAATGGCTTTTGATTAGAAGAACTCTGTTGTTTTACAACTAAAAAAAAAGAAAAAGAAATATCAAAATATGCACACTGGTAAAGATAGACAAGTCATCGCTAGTTATTGTTTCAGTTTGCTCTGCCTCATCTAGACTATACAAACTGGACGGTTGAGTATTACCCTTACTCACAGGTCTTCCTTTCCAATTAAATGATAGCAGAATATTTTTGTGTCAACTCCTTAAACACTATTCATGTTCAAAAATACAACATATATTCTGGATATAAAGTGCAAACTTAACCATAACTTTCAAACACTTAAATTATAATATTTATATAGTGTAGCTTTTCAGAAACAAATGAAATTACAGTATGAAAGTATGAAAATCCAGGAACACCCCCCCCCCCTTTTTTTTTCACTTCACATTATAGAACATAATATATTATATATATTGTGTTCTACTGTATATATATATTTCCTTTAACATTTTCTACACATTATAAAGCATATATTTTCTTTAACATTTTCTCCATTCTCTTTAATTTGCATCCACATTTTTTTTTTCATGTCACTGTCCCCTCATTTACTCACAAAGTCATTCAAGTATCTAGGTTTCTGAACTACTCGTCCAAACCTTGTAGTAACACTGTAATGGTTACCAGTCTCTCCTGTATCCACAGGCCTTATTGGGGTCAGATCAACTGTCTCAGTGTCCATGGCCCGCCGGAGGTAACAGTGATTCCGTCACAGGACACTGCCTGAGTCCAGTTCCATATTGTAGGATCGATGACTCAATGGGGTCATCACGGTTGCTTTCTTTCAGGTTGTGTTTGGCACTAGTGGCTGAACTCGCACACAGTCTCCAGCTCTTAGTGTGTCCATGCCCTTTGCTGTACGATTGTAGTACTTTGCTTGTCTTTGTTGGTTATGTATGAGTGCTGCTTTAATGTCCATCACCTTTGGCCTCAAAAGACTCTCTGATAGGCAGCAGAGTCCCCGTCCTACTACTTAAGAGCCTCCGTGCTGGACTTGCATTCAGCCCTTGTGTTGGGGTGTATGATCCAGTATGGATCGGACAGGTATGGATCCTGTCCGACATTTTTGCCTTTTTTATCAGCCGCTTGGCTGTCTTCACAGCTGATTCTGCCTTCCCGTTATGTTGCGGGTAGCCAGGTCAGGACGTAATGTGAGTGAATTCCCAATTTTGGCTGAATTTTTTTAACTCTCTGGACGAATACTGGGGCCCATTGTCAGAAATGAAAACATCTGGAATCCCCTGTCTGGCAAAGTATGCTTTTAACTTCCTGATAACTGTGCTGGACATTTTGTCTGGGAGGTAATCAATTTCCCAAAAGTTGGAAAAGTAGTCCACTGTTATCAGATAGTCTCTGCCTTCAAAACTAAAGAGGTCAGTACCCAATTTAGCCCATGGTCTGTCTGTGATCTTGTGCGGCTGAAGTGTCTCTTTCTGCTGCTTACGATCTACTGACCTGCATATGTCACACTTTGTCACAAATGTTTTTATGTGTTCATTCATGCCTGGCCAATAGATGCATCCTCTTGCCCTTCTCAAGAATCCCTCAATCCCCAGATGTGATGAGTGAATCTGTTGAATAATGTCCGCCTGTAGTGATTCAGGGATGACAACTCTCTCTCCCCTGAAAACAAGTCCATCCTGGATGCCCAGTTCATCCTGAAAGGAGAAGTAATGCATTATGCCAACAGGTACATCTTTCTTGTTTTGTTCCCACCCTTTCTGTATGGTGTTGATCAGGGTCTGCAGATTTCTGTCTGTCTGTGTTGCAGCACATATCTCACTCAGCCTCTCTACTGAGATTGATACAAATGCCACCATGTTGACAACCTCAATCTCCAAGTCTCTCTGGCTCTTGTGACTGTCTTTCAGATACGCTCTGCTCAATGTGTCGGCCAGTAGCACTGTCACGACCTGGAACATAGGTGACATTTAGGTCATATTTTTGCAGTCTCAACAACATTCTCTGAAGTCGTTTCGGTGCATTCCACAGTGGTTTTTTGATGATATTTTCAAGTGGTTTGTGGTCTGATTCTACATTAACAGGTCGGCCATATGTATACTGATGGAACTTTTCCATTCCAAATACTATAGCGAGGCACTCTTTTCAATCTGGGCATAACCCCTTTCCGTCAGTGTTAGTGCCCTGCTCTCATATGCCACACGCCTGCCATTTTGTGTCAAAGCTGCTCCCAGCCCGGTTTCACTGGCGTTGCACTGCAGTGTCAAGTCAAGTCGAGCCCATTTTATTTATAGAGCCCATTATCACAAAACATGATTTGCCTCAGAGGGCTTTACAGTGTACGACATCCCTCTGCCCTTAGACCCTCACATCACCCAAGGAAAAACTCCTGAAAAAGAACGGGGACGGGAAAAAAAAAAGGAAGGAACCTCAGGAAGAGCGGTAGAGGATGATGAGGGATCCCTCTTCCAGGACGGACAGACGAGCAATATATGTCGTAAATAACAGTGTCAGCTCCATCTCTGGCTCATAGTATTTTAAGATCGGTACCTGTGTTATTTTGTCTTTTAGTCTCTTGAATGCACTCTCCTGCACATCAGACCACTCCCACAGACTTTCCTTGTGTGTGAGCTGCCTCAGTATCTCACAGTCATCTGAGAGGTGTTCATAAAACTTGGCTAAATAGTTCACCATTCCAACCAGTTTCTGGACACCTTTAACATCTGTAGGTGGTGACATGTCTGTGATGGCTCGAACCTTCTCAGGATCGACTTTCAAACCCTGGGCAGTGAGAAGGTGTCCGATATAAGGCACCTCCTGCTTTCTGAGCTTGAATGCTTTCTGCATTCAACTTGATGTTCCTCTCTCTGCATCTCTGAAGGAACTGTCTGAGTTTGCTGTCATTGTTTACCCTTCTTCTGTGAAAACATCATCCGCTATGATGTGGATGCCTGGCAAGCCTTCCAGTGCTTGCATCAGCTTGCGTTGAAAAACCTCTGGCGCTGGGCTGATACTCATTGGCATCCTGAGCCATCTAAATCGCCCAAGAGGTGTGGCAAAAGTAGTAAGGTAGCTTGATTCTGCTGCTAGCATTACGTGTGAGAATCCATGTTTTACATCACAGATAGTGAAAATGTTTGCCCTTGACATGTGTGGCAAAATGTCATCTATAGTAGGCAGTGGGAAATGGTTTAGTTTCAGAGCCCTGTTTAACAGTCTTGGGTTGATGCAGATTCTGGGCTTTCCATTTGGTTTCTGCACAGATACCATGCCACTTATCTAATTAGTACCGCAGTCAACTGGTGCAATAATCTCTCTGTCCACAAGACTCTGTCATTCCTCCCGTAGGGGTTTCATCATCACTTCAGGAACTCTTCGCTTTGGGAGTTTCACAGGTTTGACAGTGGAGTCAATATCTATCCCCCTGTGAACACATCCTTGAATTCAGTCTGTATCTCATCTAAAAGTCCATGTAGACTCATTGTTGTCTACAGTTGTGGACACAATGCTGTCAGTGGCAAATATGTTCTCATATTGTACTTTGATGAGTTTCATGGCTTCACTAGCCTTCCTGCCAATCAGGGGTGTTTTACAGTCCTCCCCCACAACTTGAAACTCCAGCTTGTACAATTTCTGGTTTCTGGGATTTCTCACTTTGACCTTGCATTTGCCAACTGGGCGCAACTTGGACATGTTGTACATCACTAGTACTTCATCCGTGTTTTCAATCTGTGTGTCTGGATTTAGCATGTGTACTAGTATAACATTGCATGTCGCTCCACAGTTTAAAAGTTCACCAGGTTGCTGTTACTCATCATTCCAGCGAACAATTGCTGCGTTTCATTTTGTGTCATTCTCATGTCCTTTATGTGACTCATAGCCTCCATCTCCTGTGTAACTGCTGTGACTGTCATTATATCCTCACAGGAATCCGAGTCCTGTTCTGCAACAGCGTGCACTTTCTTGTGCTGTTCTCTGTGACTCACTTTGCTCCTGCAGGTCACTGCGAAGTAGTTTTCAAAAAGCAGGACATTTTTTTTGTCTTTCATGCATTCTGCCACAAAATTTGCATGATATTTCTGTACTTTTGTCTGTGTTTATTCTCCGCTGGAAAGCATGAACTTCCTCCACAACTTGTCCCTCTATAGTCTTGCTGTGCTCACGGGAGATTTCCATAGCTCTACACACCTGTAGGCATTTATCCAGAGTCAAATCATCCTCTCTGAGTAGTCTTTCTTTCCAACTTGTGTGTGGGGCGGCTGTGGCTCAGAGGTAGAGTGGGTCGTCCTCTAATCGGAAGGTCAGCGGTTCAATCCACAGCTCCTCTGGACAAGATGTCAAAGTATCCTTGGGCAAGATACTGAACCCCAAATTGCTCCTGATGCGGCACCATCAGAGTGTGAGTGTGTGTGAATGATATATATATATATATATATATATACAATTTAATCACAACCACTTTTTCCACCAGGAAATGTTACTATATAAGATACTGATCCAAAAAATATCAATAGATTTTTTAGAAGTTTGTGTTAGATTTAAAAACTAAAAAAGAATCACAGTGGAGTAAGCAATCTTAAACTGAAATGTACAGTTAGCTTGAGGTCTAATAGCAAACATTCCAGTGGCTAACTTAGTTTACAAATAGCCTGTTTGGGATGGGGACAGTGGTTAGCTAGCTAGCCAGCTAGCTTCAGCATATAGCATGCTAACTGCAGATTTTGAGGGCTGCAACATTTTCGTACCTCTTTTTTCCCTTTTTGAAGCTACGAATCGTGCAAATATTGACCCTAAAAGTCTTTGCAAAATCTGATTCTGAGGCTAAAAACTATGACCTCGTCCTGCAGCATAGATTCTTATAAGTAATCGCTTATTATGCAGCAGAGATTCTTATAAATGCATGAACATGATTACATCATACTCAACATCAACAATGAAACATTATGGTGAAGCACACAATATAAATGCATTGTTAAGTTATTATAAAAGCATCAATATGTACCTCACTTTACTTAACACATACAGTAAAAACTTGTGATACTGGACTGTTATAGAACACTATGAGTAACTACTACAGTTGCTTGTTGATGTGTGTAGAGGTGAGTGTAGATATTTGTAATGCATCATAAGCCCTATAAGTCACCCTCTAGAACAAGTCAAGAGTATCCATAAGACAGTTGCCACTTACAAATTGTTATAAGTCACATCCATCATGTTTTCTAACTGTCGATATAGTGCATCAGTAAGCACTATGTGTATTTTTGAGTGTAGTCATAAAGCATTATAATTCACTGTGGATGTGGTCTTTATGTGAAGTGTTACCAACTTTTAGTCTGAACTGTCTTTGGTTGTCATTGCCATTGCTTTGTCTAAAACCTCTACCTTCTCTTTCTTTTTAACCTCTCCAGCGCCAGTGTGTGCAGTATGCTCTCAAGGCCCGACCGCTGCGATGTTATATTCCCAAAAACCCTTACCAGTATCAGGTGTGGTACATTGTCACCTCCTGCTACTTTGAGTACCTAATGTTCCTCCTTATTATGCTCAACACCATGTGTCTGGGAATGCAGGTATGAATACAGCACAAGCATAAAACACACTGTGTGTCTGTCTGTGTGCCTTTGCGACTGTCTGTATTATGGTAAGGAAAAAAAATATTTAGTGTTGCTCATAGAGTTTGATGTTGTTATGGCAACGGCGGCACATGCAGATGCAACAGCCAGCAGCTCCTCAGATCCTTTCTACTTGCTATATATATATATATATTTTTTTTTTTTTTCAACACCATGGCCCCCTCTGCTGAAGCATGGTTTTTCTATGATAGAGAAGCACTTTTCAACATCAGGAAAAGTTGTGTGGGGTTTGGACTGAATGCAGCAGACCACAAGAGGATCTCCACCAATGGCATATGCCGAGCTGCCAGTCAGACGAGAGGGGTCTGAAAGAGCCATACAAAGAGAGGGAGGAGAGCTGGCATCAGGGCAAGGTGGACCCGACTTGGACTAAGAGCTGTTCCTCTACCAAGCCTTCTTCTGGCTAAAGTCCAGTCGCAGGAGATAAAAATGGATGAAATGCAACTGAGGCTAACTAAGCAATAGGGCATTAGAGATTGCTCTGCGCACATCTTCACAGAGACATGGTAAACCCCTTACATCCCCGATCAAGCTATTGCACTGGACTGGCGGCCTTGTTTACAGCAGACAGGTCACAAGACTCCAGTAAGACGAGAGGAGGAGGGCTTTGTGTCTGTAAAAATAATGCTTGGTGCTCAAACGCAGTTAAAATGGAGGGACAGTGCTCACCACATGTTGAGTTCTTGGTGCTAAGATGTCATCCATATCATCTGCCCAGAGAATTCATCAGTGTTTTTATTTATTCACTTTTTAAATTTTATATTTAACACTTTTTTTTCCCATTGAGAAAAGAGAAACATTATCCACCTCCTCCTGTCACTCTCCACACATGTAGGGGAGAGAGGGAAAGAGAAAAAATAAGGAGAAAAACACCAAGAAAAAAAAAACACCCAGCGTACTCTGCTAAGTATGTTTCTGTGGTCATCCTATGATAAAATGCATTACATTATGAAAAATACATTAAGACAAGAAAGTTAAAGTCAGTGAGGTGCCATGAGGGCCCTCGCAGTGCTGTGGTATAATCAAGGAAGGGTTGCCAAAGAGGGTTGCACTGACCTCAGCAACAAGAATGCTTGATGATCTGCCCTATTAGTGCACTCCAGTCACTTGCTGCCATGTGGTGACTGCAGTGGATTGTTTTGTGAGTGTGTCTCCCAAGCCTGCAGGCAGGAAGGCATGGACTCTCACTGTGGTCCATGCATGCTCCACATGTGCTATGGCAGTGTCTGTAACCTTGTTCAGCAGGGTGAATGTCAAGAACTTTTATGCGACAGTGTCTGGGTCTATGCCTTGCCTGATCATATGGTTCAATCTCTTGCAAATGTCAGGCTTCTTTTCAGGGTCTGTGCTCACTGGAACAAAACACGACCAGTGAAACGGGCTGGATGTATGTGAGCTGTGTTGGATCTGATTCCCCTTGCTACATGATACCCCAGCATGTGTCTGTGCTCTTTGATAAATTGTGGTTAGGGAGGGCTCTGCCTTTGTGAGAATAAACAAAGGTTACAATATTGTAAGCCTAGTTCTTTTAGCATAGGCACCTCTGTATGTCTGACAGTGGGAATACACCACTGTCAGCTGCTGCTCTAAGTACACAAATACATGTACATCAACAGCCTAGACATGATGTACTACATGTCTTGCTGGCTCTCAGCTTGTAAAAATTACATGTACAACAGCAGCAAACTAGACATATAGGACTACTATAAGTCTTGCCTGTTGCTGTACTTAATGTTTAGTCTGTTACTGTACTACACTGATTTTGTACTTCATGTGTGTCTGTCTGTGATTGTGCATGACAGGTGCTGGGGAGGAAGTCTGCAGCAGTTGGCAAGGGTAGTAGTAAAGAGTTTAGTTATCTCATTCACAACTCAGGAGGCTGCCATATATTATGAAAGGTAAAATAGCAGCCTGGCATCTCAAGTCATGATTCAAAATGCTAAAGTTTTACCTTCAACTCAACTTTGTCATAGCACCTTAAGCTTGAATGGGTATGCTACCTGGACTGCAACACATTGCTCAGGAAATAAACTTCATTGTTCCCTTGTACTGACACATGCTTCTGGCAACAAAGAATGAAAACACTTTCTATGAAGACCACATCTAATGCTTTATGACTACACTCATAAACACACATAATGCTTTCTGATGCACTATTTCAACAGTCATTAAAAATTATAGATGTAACTTAGAATGATTTATAAGTGGCAAGGGTCGTATGGATGGTCTTGACTTGTTATAAACTAGAGGTTGACTGCTGGGGCTTATATTGCATTATAAATACCTATACTCAGTCATTAGCTAGCTAGCTAATGACAAACATGTCTGCTGTAGGTTAGCAAGTTTATCACTGTAGGCTCTACATACAAGCTAACATTAGCTCCTGGATTGTTTGCTATTGCCTGCAAGATAACCGTATGTTTCAACTTAAGATTGCTTACTTTAAAATTCATATATCACCTAATTACGTATGTTTGAACCAATTCATGCGTTTGGCTTTGGGCTAATAGCAGACATTCCAGTGGCTAACTTGGCTATCAAATACCCTGCTTGGGATTGGGACAGTGGTTACCTAGTTAACTAGCTACAACATATAGCATACTCACAGTGGATTTCAAGGGCTGCAACAGTTTCTGTCCACTTCTGACACTGCAAGATTCTCAGTCTTTGTGAAATCTGATTCTGTGGCTAAAAACTCACTGACACATTAATAGACTTCAGTCATTGGATTTTTTTTTTTTTTAGATCTAGTATATGATAGTCAGTAATCACTTATGACACGGCATAGATTCTTATAAATGCATTAAAATTATTACACTTTACTTAACACCAACAATGAAACATCATGATGAATCAGAAATTATTATAAAAGCATCAATATTTACCTCACCTTACTTAACACATACAATAATAACTCATGATTCAGCATGGACAGTTATAGAACTCTGTGAATCCTTTCTACATTTAATTTTTGATGTATGAATAAATGAGAATAAATATTTATAATGCATTCCAGCAGTCAACCTCTAGTTTATAACAAGTCAAGAGCATCCATAAGTCCCTTGGCACTTATAAATCATTTTAAGTAGCATCCATAATGTTTTTTGACTGTTGATATAGTGCATCAGCAAGCATTAAGTGTATTTATGTGTGTCTTCATAAAGCATTATGAATGCATTATAATTCACGATGAATGCCTTCAAAATGCATTATAGATCTGGTCTTCGTTGAAAGTATTACCGAAAGAACATACTACCTGAGGTGTATGAACAGGGTATAACAGACTTTGGGAAAGCTATTAGTCAGTCATATGGTAGGCTACTGAAGCTTTTATCAGATCACTTCTATGTTCAAGTACAATTTTTACAAGCTGAGAGCCAACATACAATCACTCCGATTACTTTATATTAATGCAGCTGTCAATCTCTTTAACCCCCAGCACTGTAACCAGTCAGACCACGTTACACACTTGTCTGACATGCTGAACGTGATTTTCACTGTGCTCTTCACTGTGGAGATGATCCTGAAACTCATGGCCTTCAAAGCCAAGGTTGGTCAAAATTCAACAAATGATTGCATTTTCCAGATTAATCTCACAAGGAATGCATATTGCATATGCATATTTTTTTGAGTGTACCTCTTTTCATATAAAAGTACAAACGGACACACAAGTGTGTTTGTGATGTAGCGGTTATTAATAACTTCGTTAGAATTTGGATTTTGCACTCGTTAAAGTAAAAGGGGCACCACTCTCCATTTAGGAGAGAATTAAATTTTAAATTATGACAGTTTCAAAACATGTCATCAGTTTAATCAATCTCACAATCTGTACCGTTTATCCTGTATACATTGATCTTGTTTCTTCCATGAAATAATAACAGACAATGACTTGGCGAGAAGTAGTATGACATATAAAGGACAGTGAACAAATGAAAGGGAACCTAAGTGATGTATGTTCAGGTAATGTAAATGATTAATTATGGATGACAGTGGGTAGAAATACATGACCGTCTAAAGCGTGTATGCGCACTGAACAGTAAATTAGAATTTAGAAATTTGGCATTAAAGCTTTGCTATACGACATCAGTGTATATCAGTGTCTGATATTCATCTAGTCTTTATAATGACAGCACCACCCATTCTGATGCTGTAACATGTTATTTATGTTATTGTATTATTATTTGTATTATTTGTGTTAGTATTATTTGTATGTTTTGAATGTAATGCTCTTTAAGGGTATTGTGACTACATCACATTAGGACAGTTTTACGACAGGTCACGAGATTTATGATAGTGCGCCCCTAATGAGCATCGCAGGTTAATGCTGCCACATGTGTGTGTCGCCGTCTGCTCATTTCATTGGGTTATGTCATGTTTCCCTGCTAGTTTCCCTGCTAGTTTGCTGTTAAAGACTGCCACTGACTTCCTGTGGCTGTAAAGGAGGATATTTGCCAGCTGCCATCTCTGCGTCCCCTGCTTGCTCATCTCAGGCAAACACTCACACATACCCCCCCCACCTCCACCCGTCATTGTTAAGTGTAGAAACTAAATGTGCAGAAGCTGATAGATGCATGCCGAGGCACCTCATATACCATGAGGCGCCTCTGATTTAAACATATTTGCTTGCTCAAAGGTATTGTATTAAAATAGTTAATTTTATATGTTTCAAGATTATTCCAAAACTGTTGCAAGAATTAAGGGTAACCCTTCCCTTTATGGTCCCCTAATTACTAAGTATTTACCTGGTAATTATTTGGAGGAAGGAGGAGCTGAGACAGTCCAACACCATTTTTATGTTGATGACTATGTAAAGTCAGTGGCCACCAAAAGCTAGCAAAAGACCTCATTTATTATGCAGCAACTGTGGGTGTCATGAAATGGTAAATTAAGTCAGATAGTAGATTTCAACAAAGACAGCCTTCCTTTTGAAAGAGTACTGGGACTACAGTGGTGTGTGGATTTTGACGGTTTCGTTCAACATCCATCTCACACAGAAGCCACATACCTCAAGAGGAATATTTGCTCTTGTGAGTTTAGTATTTCGATCCACTCAGCCTTCTATCTCCTCTCATTCTCCCAGCCAAGCAGTTGCTCAAAGAGATCTGCCAGAGAGGTTTTGGATCGGATGAACCTTTGCCTCAGGCTGTATTAGATCAGTGGATGGAATGGACAGAGAGGATAGAAAGCATTAAAAGCTTCACAGAGAGATTCGGGGTGCATGACAGAAAGAGAGGAAAGAGAGTACAGGTAGGCAAGTCTAGAAGGCAAAGAGAAATAGAGAGGGTAGTTAAGAAAAGGAGACAGTTAAGAAAACAGTGGAAAAAGTCTACAGACGAAGAGAGGGAGGGAATCAGTGTTTTGCAAGAGGAGTTAAGAGGCAGGCTAGCAGCACTTAGAAGGGCAAAGCATTTTAGGAAAAAGACAAAGAAAGAATATGCAAGGACAGCTTTTTTAAGGTACCGCTTTAAATTTGTGAAAGGGTTGTTTAATCAGGAAAAAGGGGGGGAACTTAAGGCAACAAGGCTAGAGATTGAAGAATATTTGAGAAAGACTTATTCAGACTGAGAGAAAAATAGGAGTGGAGGTCTTCCACCTGATACGCCTTAAGGCATCCATTAGGAGAGATGAGTCAGAAGTTGGATGTTAGGCCATCTAGGTGGAAAGAAGTTCAGGAAGTGATCAGGTGTGCAAAGGCTTCTTTCGGCCCCGGGGCCTAATGGAGTCCCCTACCAGGTTTACAAAAGTGCACCTGACATTCTTAAGTTTTTGTGGAAAAATCTAAAAATAGTTTGGGAGAAACAAATTATCTCAAGAGCATGGCTCAGGGCAGGGGGTATCTTCATCCCTAAGGAGAAGGAGTCCTCAGATCTTGGCCAGTTCCGGATGATCTCTCTCCTGAATGTAGAGGGGAAGATTTTCTTCAGTGTAGTAGCGCAGAGATTAGCTGGGTACTTAGAAAGGAATGGGTTAATAGACTCGACGGTGCAGAAGGCGGGGATACCAAGTTTTCATTAGGGAAAAGTCAATGAAGAGCCTAGGTAGGTGGTACAATGTGGATTTGAATGATGTTGAGCAAGTTGTGCAATTTAGAAAAGATGTCGCTGAAGGACTAGATAGAATAGATGAGTCAGGGCTCCCAGGAAAGTTGAAGTTGTGGTGTTTGCAGTTTGGGTTATTTCCTAGGTTAATGTGGCCACTGTCAATCTATGAAGTCCCAGTATCTGTTGTGGAGAGAATGGAAAGGGTGGTTAGCTAATATATTAGGAAGAGGTTAGGCGCTCCCAGGTGTCTAAGCAGTGTGGCATTGTATGGGGAAAGGGATACTTCAGCTGCCAGTATCCAGCTTAACAGAGGAGTGTAAGTGCACCAAGGTCAGGGCAGAGTTGTTGTTAGCTGGGAGTAAGGATGTAATAATTGGGAGTGTGGTTCCACATCCTTCCAAGGGGAGAAAATGGAACCCAAGAGTGGCAGTTCAGGACGCAGAGGCTGCTCTTCGGCATGCAGAGATAGTAGGTAATGTTCAGTTTGGCCGGGGAGGCTTGGGGCTTGGGCCAGGCAAACCGGTGTGGAATACAGTAGGCCCCAAGGATAGAAGAAAACTGGTGGTGGAACAGGAACGTAGGCAGGAGGAGACTGTAAGGGGGGCCAAGTCAGTGGCTCAGGCTAAGCAGGGTCAGTGGTTGAATTGGGAAAGTGTAGAGAGGAGGAAGCTTAGCTGGAGGGACCTGTGTAGTATGGAGGAGAGCCACATTAGATTTCTGATAGGGGCTACATATGATGTGTTGCCAATCCCCCAGAACCTGAAGCTCTGGGTAAATAACGACCCAGCATACCCATTGTGTTCAAGTACTGCAACGTTAAGACATATTTTGTCAAGCTGCAAAATTAGTTTATCACAAGGCCTGATATAGTGCTGTGGTCGGTGACTCAATGGATCGTTTACAGGTCCTTGGGAAGCTTCAGTGGAAGAAGCCTATGAAAGGAAGAAACTGAGGTACACAGACTTACAGGCAGAAGCTGAGCAGAAAGGATGGAAAGCCAGGGTTCGCCCAGTTGAAGTGGGATGTAGGGGATTTGTAGCTCGATCAGCTATCTCTCTCCTGGGGGGACTGGGAGTAAGGGGACAAAGTTTGAGGAAGACAATGAGGGAAATGTCAGATGAGGCACTTAAATCCAGTCAGTGGGTTTGAATTAGGAGAAACAATGGTAGTTGGGGACCAGCAGGGGGATCCACTGAACGGACAACTCCTTGAGATCAGGTGGAGATCAGTCCTCTCAGGAGAAAATCCAGGAAGTGTGAGGGTATTTTGGAGTGGGAGTGGCCTGGTTGAGTCTCTTTGTGTGAGACCATGCTGCCATCCAAGTAAGTGAATTGGCTGATCCAATTCACCCTTATTTCCCTTAGCTTGAGTCTTGTATGTGAGTTTTAGTATATTGGCAATTGTGATGCATGTGCTAGAGAATGTAGCATCAGCACAGTCACTACCTGGAGTCTGCATAAATAGAGCCTGGGTCTGTTGAAGGTAGTATTGCTGTTTTGTCTGTGATAGCCATGTAATTGCCAGCCTAGCTAGCTTAATTAGCTCAGTTTAGCCTCCTGGGGGATAGCCATGTGTTAGCTTAGCTTAGCTTTGTATCTGTGATAGCCTGTTGTATCTGTCTGTAGGCTGTGATAGCCATGTGATAACTAGCCTAGCTAGCGTGGCTAGCATAGCTTAGCCTTAGCCTTGTATCTGTGATAGCCATGTTATAGTGTAGCTTAGCCTTGTAACTGTGATAGTTTTATAGTAGTTTAGCTTGCAACTGTGAGAGCTTTGTAGTAGTTAAGCTTAGCCTTGTATCTGTGATAGCCAGGTGGTACTGCCACTACCTGGAGCTTGCATAAATGGAGCCTGGGTCTGCTGAAGGTGGCAGGGCTGTTTGGGCTGTATAGGAGCAGTGAGGGCTGGCACGAAGGGAGTTGCTTTGGGACACCAGAGTTCACTGTGTAGCCTCCTGGAGGTGTTGTGGGACCAACTAGGTGAAAAACTAATGAAAGGAGGTTCCCACCTGATGACCCCAAAGATGTGTTAGTCTTCACTGCTCTCTGACCCTTGGTGACCCTAGTTTCTTTAGTGTGTATATTCCTGGAGCACAAGTTTCTTGTGCTCAGTTGAAATCCCCATCCGTGTGACGGGGAGGAGGGGGAGGTGGCAGAGCTTTCAGTCAATCCAGCGAGGGTGGTCCGTTCAGACCTGCCACCCTGGCTCTGCTTCCTCTTTCCCTTTTTCTTTTGTTTTTCTCTTTCTTTTTCACTTTCTTTTTCTATTACTGCTCTCTGGCATTCATATTTTAGTCATAATTGCTGATCAGTGACCCTAGGATCCTCATTTAGTGCTTATCCTTTTCTGGAGCACAACTTTATTGTGTTTTAGTTGAATTCAATGTTGTATGAAACCTAAGAACTATGGAACACCAAAATGTGAACAACTACATCACTTTGCTGATGCCAGTTAAAATTAGGCTAGGAATGAGTGAGTTACATGAGGTAGATGTTTCAGGACTTTGTGTGTTACCTTTGTTATTGAAAAATCCATATTCCATCCATCCATCCATCCATTTTCTTCCGCTTATCGGGTCGCGGGGGCAGCAGCCTAAGCAGGGAAACCCAGACTTCCCTCTCCCCGGCCACTTCATCCAGCTCTTCCCGGGGGACCCCGAGGCGTTCCCAGGCCAGCTGAGAGACGTAGTCTCTCCAGCATGTCCTGGGTCTTCCCCGGGGCCTCCTACCGGTGGGACGTGCCCTGAACACCTCACCAGGGAGGCGTCCTGGAGGCATCCTAATTAGATGCCCGAGCCACCTCATCTGGCTCTTCTCAATGCGGAGGAGCAGCGGCTCTACTCCGAGCTCCTCCCGGATGACCGAGCTTCTCACCCTATCTCTAAGGGAGAGCCCAGCCACCCTACGGAGGAAACTCATTTCGGCCGCTTGTACCCGCGATCTAGTTCTTTCGGTCACTACCCAAAGCTCGTGACCATAGGTGAGGGTAGGAACGAAGATCGACTGGTAAATCGAGAGCTTTGCCTTTCGGCTCAGCTCCCTCTTCACCAAGACAGACCGGTGCAGAGTCCGCATTACTGCAGACGCCGCACCGATCCGCCTGTCGATCTCCCGTTCCATCCTTCCCTCACTCGTGAACAAGACCCCGAGGTACTTAAACTCCTCCACTTGGGGCAGGACTTCATCCCCGATCCGGAGGGGGCACGCCACCCTTTTCCGGCTGAGAACCATGGTCTCGGATTTGGAGGTGCTGATTTTCATTCCAGCCGCTTCACACTCGGCTGCGAACCGATCCAGTGAGAGCTGAAGGTCGCGGCCCGATGAAGCCAACAGGACCACATCATCTGCAAAGAGCAGAGACCTAATCCTGAGGTCACCAAACCGGACCCCCTCAACACCCTGGCTGCGCCTAGAAATTCTGTCCATAAAAGTTATGAACAGAATCGGTGACAAAGGGCAGCCCTGGCGGAGTCCAACCCTCACCGGAAACGAGTTCGACTTACTGCCGGCAATGCGGACCAAGCTCCGGCACCGGTCATACAGGGAACGGACAGCCCGTATCAGGGAGTCCGAAACCCCATATTCCCGGAGAACCCCCCACAGAACTCCCCGAGGGACACGGTCGAATGCCTTCTCCAAGTCCACAAAGCACATGTGGACTGGTTGGGCAAACTCCCAAGCACCCTCAAGGATCCTGCCAAGGGTCCAGAGCTGGTCCACAGTTCCACGACCGGGGCGAAAACCGCATTGCTCCTCCTGAATCCGGGGTTCGACTATCCGGCGGACCCTCCTCTCTAGTACCCCCGAATAGACCTTACCAGGGAGGCTGAGGAGTGTGATCCCCCTGTAGTTGGAACACACCCTCCGGTCCCCCTTCTTGAAAAGAGGGACCACCACCCCAGTCTGCCAGTCCAAGGGCACTGCCCCCGATGTCCACGCAATGTTGCAGAGTCGTGTCAGCCACGACAGCCCCACAACATCCAGGGCCTTGAGGAACTCTGGGCGGACCTCGTCCACCCCCGGGGCCCTGCCACCGAGGAGCTTTTTGACCACCTCGGTAACCTCAGCCCCAGAGATAGAGGAGCCCACCCCCGGGTCCCCAGGCCCTGCTTCCCCAACGGAAGGCGTGTCGGTGGGATTGAGGAGGTCTTCGAAGTATTCCTTCCACCGATCCACAACGTCCCGAGTCGAGGTCAGCAGTGCCCCGTCGCCACCATACACAGTGTTGACGGAGCACTGCTTCCCCCTCCTGAGACGCCGGATGGTGGTCCAGAACCTCTTCGAAGCCGTCCGGAAGTCGTTTTCCATGGCCTCGCCGAACTCCTCCCATGCCCGGGTTTTCGCCTCGGCGACCGCCGCCGCCGCACTCCGCTTGGCCTGTCGGTACCTGTCTGCTGCCTCCGGAGTCCCACAGGCCAAGAAGGCCCGATAGGACTCCTTCTTCAGCTTGACGGCACCCCTTACCGCCGGTGTCCACCAGCGGGTTCGGGTGTTGCCGCCCCGACAGGCACCAACCACCTTACGGCCACAGCACCGGTCGGCCGCCTCAGCAATGGAGGCACGGAACACGGCCCACTCGGACTCAATGTCCCCAGCCTCCCCCGGGACATGGTCGAAGCTCTTCCGGAGGTGGGAGTTGAAGCTCCTTCTGACGGGAGACTCTGCCAGATGTTCCCAGCAGACCCTCACTATGCGTTTGGGTCTGCCAGGTCTGACCGGCGTCCTCCCCCACCATCGGAGCCAACTCACCACCAGATGGTGATCGGTTGACAGCTCCGCCCCTCTCTTCACCCGAGTGTCCAAGACATACGGCCGCAAGTCCAACGATACGACTACAAAGTCGATCATTGAACTGCGGCCTAGGGTGTCCTGATGCCAAGTGCGCATATGGACACCCTTATGCTTGAACATGGTGTTCGTTATGGACAATCTGTGGCGAG
Source organism: Plectropomus leopardus (assembly GCF_008729295.1). Lineage (NCBI taxonomy): Eukaryota > Metazoa > Chordata > Actinopteri > Perciformes > Serranidae > Plectropomus > Plectropomus leopardus. The sequence goes on from NC_056464.1 coordinate 365,553, forward strand.
CACAGAAGTCCAATAACAAAACACCACTCAGGTTCAGATCGGGGGGGCCATTCCTCCCGATCACGCCCCTCCAGGTCTCACTGTCGTTGCCAACGTGAGCGTTGAAGTCCCCCAGCAGAACGAGGGAGTCCCCAGAAGGAGCACTCTCCAGCACCCCCTCTAAGGACTCCAAAAAGGGTGGATACTCTGAACTGCTGTTTGGACCATAGGCACAAACAACAGTCAGGATCCGTCCCCCAACCCGAAGGCGGAGGGAGGCTACCCTCTCATTCACCGGCGTAAACTCCAACGTGCAGGCACCGAGCCGGGGGGCAATAAGTATTGCCACCCCTGCCCGGCGCCTCTCACCAGTGGCAACTCCAGAGTGGAAGAGAGTCCATCCCCTCTCAAGAAGACTGGTTCCGGAGCCCAAGCCATGCGTCGAGGTGAGGCCGACTATATCTAGTCGGAACTTCTCAACCTCGCGCACCAGCTCAGGCTCCTTCCCCACCAGAGAGGTGACATTCCACGTCCCCAGAGCTAGCTTCTGCAGCCGAGGATCGGACCGCCAAGGTCCCCGCCTTCGGCTGCCGCCCAGCTCACATTGCACCCGACCCCTACGGCCCCTCCTATGGGTGGTGAGCCCACGGGAAGGAGGTCCCATGTCACCTCTTCGGGCTGTGCCCGGCCGGGCCCCATGGGTAAAGGCCCGGCCACCAGGCGCTCGCCATCGAGCCCCACCCCCAGGCCTGGCTCCAGGGGGGGGCCCCGGTGACCCGCGTCCAGGCGAGGGGAACTCTGGACCATCGGTTGATGTCATCATAGGGGTCTTGTGAGCTACGCTTTGTCTGGTCCCTCCCCTAGGACCTGTTTGCCATGGGTAACCCTACCAGGGGCATGAAGCCCCCGACAACTGAGCTCCTAGGATCACTGGGACACGCAAACCCCTCCACCACGATAAGGTGGTAGCTCAGGGAGGGGAAAATCCATATTCCTTTCCTTTAAATCAGAACACAGTTCCCCTGCTGGAGCTGAAAGGTGCAGCACTGTTGGTGCAAGTACACAAAATGCTGAGGAAACAATTACTCCTTTACTTAGAGGTGCAATTTGTAAGATCTGGGCAAATTTGCGCATTAAAACATTCAAAAAAAATTAACTAACCGTATCAACAGAGAGTGAAGAAGTCACACTGTTGACATTCATGCCTATTTATTGTATTGCAGAGATATATACTGCCAAGTAGCCCACGACAGACCTGAAGGGCGACAGTGAGTCACTGTTGCCTCTCAGGACTTCCCTTTTGTAATAACAAATTTTGGACTGAGGGCTGTACTGCAGGAGAGGACAAAGAAGTTGATCCGAGAGAGAAAGAGGGAGAAAAAAGAAAAACTTCATGAAGCATAGGTAGATTTTACTGTCTCTGTGAGGACCATTTCCAAAACATTTAGCTCTTGGAAAAGGATCACTCTGCAACAAAGAAAAGAAGCATTGGAAGAAGAAGAAAAAACTAGAGTAAATATCTATGTGGCTTTCCAACACTGGAGACAGCTCTTGGAGAGTTAAAAGATGCAGTTTGTTGCTGAAATCACAATGTTTCTTTTAGACTGCTAAGTAACATCTAACGATAACTATTTACTGAAACATATCTTTAGTTTAACTAATGACAACACAATCTGTGGGCTTACAGTTCTCCATAAAATTTTTAAATGGCGTGATGTGACGGCTTTCTTGTTGATGTGGCATTGCTAAAACTGAGCTAAGTAAATTAAGCTAAGCTAAAAAGCTATAAAGTAAATTATACACAAATGCCACACATGAAGATGTTTTGTCCAGCTGTATTCTTGCTCTTCTGTAAGTTACGAGTTGCCTTCATTTATGACTGATGACTGTACATTTTCATTTCATTTTGTATGGACACAGAAATAGACCGACTGAAATAATATCAACCAGCTCACCCTAGTGTAACCACTTTGCGTGACTGTCATGAGATAAGGCAAGATTAAAAGTGTGGAAACTTTTCTACTCTTGAGGGCATTACACGTTTTTTATGAGTTTGTTTTTTTAAAAAAAACATTTACACTATCAAACAGTATCATTGCTGCAGTTAGTAAATCATGAAATTTTTGCTATGGGTATAAGTGAGGGCCAGCTCCAGCTTCTACCCCCAAGAGTCGAGCAAGGCCTGCAGAGCTGGAAGATCAGTAACAGTGATAAAAAGCCCCCCAGAGGAAATCACTCACTATACACTACAGTAGCTGGCATCTTTGACCATCATCATAGCACATTTCATCAATATTGTGATAATATTTTGGTCACGTCCCATGATGTATAGCATTGTCTGTACAGCTTTGTAATTTCAACAAAACACCTGTATTGTACATACTTACTATACTATTTTATATAGTATTTATTTATATATAGTTTATGTTGTCAACTACTGCTGTATTTAGCCTTCACTTGATATGCACCAAACAACAAAGGAAATGTCAGCATTTGTGTTTATCTCATGTTTCCTTGTAATAAGTCGCAAAACATGAAAGGCTCGTGTTGACAATAACTGAAATTACACATTCAGACTTGCTGAAAAGATCTCCATAGGAATCTCAGTTGTAACATTGAGAATGGGTGAATACCACCCCCCATTAATTTTGACTTAGTGGCTGGTAATTACAAATAGGTCATTTAAAGGGTGAAATAATGCCCCCCATTCTGTTGGTCTGGGTGGCTGGAAATTACAGATTGCACCTTTAAAACCCTCCATCAACTAAACAGAGCTCAAGTACTTTTGAAGCAACCACACTAGGTTTCAGACCTATGTAGCCAACAAAGTCTCATTGATTCGTGACAACATAGATCTGTCCCAGTGGAGATACTTAAGCAGCAAGGACAACCCCCAGATTAGATAAGGCTACTTAAAGCAGTGGCATTGTATCAGAAACTTAAGAAGGCTTTGTTGTTGTTTATAAAAGGCGAGCGGAGCAGGTCATATTAATACCTACTCACGCAGCCAAAATTTTAGCACTGAACTCGGCACATTATGGACCAAGAATGGCTGACACTTCCTTACGGTGGAAGCTCTCTAACAGGGAGAAAGGTCAGTCATTGCCTATGTGCAGAGGCAAACATTCACAGTTGAAATGGCAACACTGGAAATTACTGAATCTGGAGTACAAAAGAGTGTGGGATCTGTAAGCCTTATCCTATGTTGGACAAAGGCATCATAAGAGCAGTTTCACACATTTAAAGGTGTGTTGGGATGCTAAGCCAGTCAGCAGAAGGTAGAAACTTTTTGACGGAGAAACATATTTTGATTTAACACCAGAATTATTACCAAGGTCAAAATAGAGTGAATTCCCTGGATGATAGCGAGTTTACTGCCTTCTTTTATTTTGAGGGCTTCCTCTTTTCGTCCCAAGTACTTTTTTTCTGTTGCCATAGTAAGATGGAACATTATTAGACATAGGGGTGTGCCATATCATATCATTCATCATGGCACTGGTAGACATTCTGGTGTGATAAATATTTACCAGGCTATGACTGTGTACATGACTGAAAGCAAAGGTAATGTTTCTATCTGCTTCCCTGTGGAGTTAGTTCTAAAGATGGCACGACCTGGAAATGTGGAAGTGGTTTGATAACATTAACTAACCTCAAAGAAAAAGAGCATAAGCTCTGCACGACACAATAAAGACCTAATACTTAGTGAACAAGCAACTCTACTTACAGACATGAATCCCATTAGGATTTAATTTTGCTTCTGTGACAATGATTTCAGGGCATACTTTTATTAGAAAAGAGGTACACAAATGAATGTGGATGTGTATGCATAATAATGGGTACAATATCATGCCGAGTGACATCCCAGGACACACACATTAACACTTATCTTGTTTTCTCAAAGGGTTATTTTGGAGACCCATGGAATGTCTTTGACTTTGTCATCGTCATTGGAAGTGTTGTTGACGTGATGCTGAGTGAAATTGATGTGAGTACCATTGCCTTGCTCTCTCTCTCTTTTGTGTTTGTCTGTCTCTCTCTCTCTCCCTCTCTCTCTCTCTCACACACACACACACACACACACACACACACAAATAACATAATCTAACAAACATGTTCACATATCTAAAAACACATAAAATTATCATGCATTTTCGGTCATTGCATTGATTTATTGATGATTTACTGGTTGCTTAGTCAAATCTAACTTTAACAATGAACTGTATAAATATAAACCCTTTTTAACAAGCTTTTTTATGCTGAGTACAACAGCAGTAAGCCATCCTAGTTGTTAATTATTCCAAAAATGTTCCCTAAATGTGACCTGTAACAGAAACACTTAACTCAATAATATGTAAACACATTTTCATTAGTCGTGGTGGCCTGCAGATGTTGTAGCAATCATTTTGAAACTTTGGTTGGATTCTGAAAGACCAGTGGTCGATCGTAACAGCTGTTTGTAAGTTTAAACTTAGCTTAGTTCTAACATATTGCAGGGGCTTAGTAAGAGGCACTAATTGTGGTGATTGAACCAACTGACAAAACTTACATTAGCTTGTATATGACATGAAATGTCTGCATTTTAAAGATTTCATAATTGAGTTTTACTAATTTAACATAATATACCTCAAATTATGAGCCTGATTAGATATCTCCCACCCCATTCTAAACAGTATGAATACTACTTACTGTGAAAGACATTTTTTTAGATATTTTTTCCTTGTATGCACACAAATTAAGGTAATGACAAAAAATGTTCATGTGCATCCAAAATGGTTTATTCTAGATTCATACTACCTTGTAATGTTGCAGTGACTTTCTGTCCTGTTTGATTGCACAGTGCTTCTGAATTTCTCCGGTATAATGAATCTTTTCATGATAAATGGCTTAGACTGATCACATTCATCAAGGATTAAGATCTGGTGTTAGGTCAGATGAAAGCAGTACTTCAATTAATGATCTCATTGTTCCTCTAATACATGTGGACTTTTTAAGAGATTTCACTTTGTATTAATTTTATAGATAAGGACTTGAGCAAAATAGGGCTTCTTTTTTATTGCTCTTGACTGAAAACTCAAAAATCTAAAAACTACTGGATATGTGCCATTACATTCCTTGCAGACATTTATGTCCCCAGAGCATGAATCCTTTGGTCTGGTTTTAGACTTCAAAATGCTGCTATTTTGGCTTTAAATCACACTGTGACATTTCCTCAGTATCTCAGGCTTCAAAGTGCGTGATGTTAGTATATTGTCAGTACGAGTCAAATTCTGGTCCATAACAACAAACCAATGTATATAAAACAATCAATGCAGAGTTCATCTCTTGCATGTTGTTCTTAATGTGTACATGTGCTTTGTGTAAAAACCTTGTAGATATGGGGACCCTTGACGATAAAACACATACTAAAACAAAAGCTCAAACATTGAAGAAATTTGCCACATATGAATTATGTAATATATTGTTTGACAGTTTGTAGCAAATATATGCTTCAAACTGTAAAACAAAAAGAAAAACTAAATAACAAATAGTTCATCTGAACACCTGCTTGATATCACAGCTGCTGATCAAAGCGGCAGCAGGCCCCTTTGGGGAAATGTTCCTGCAGGTACGCAGTTGTAAGTGTGGTTACTTTATGGCAGTGTGAAAGAAGCTTTATAGTTAGATATTGTCCTTTAATTTGCACCTTTACATTAACTCTATATCAGTTATTTGGTGTTAATTCATATTCAGGATGACATAGAACACTGAAAACCTGCTCATTCATATCCTTGTATGATTCCAAAATTTGTTGAAAACTCGTTAGAATTTTACATTATAAAACATACATGAAAACTTGCTGCAAGCTAGATATGTGTGACAGCTAAGTAGCTCTGCTCGAAGAGAAAATTAATTTCTCTTTGTATAATATTTGCATGGTTTTCAATTGTATTTTCAAAAAAAAAAAACCACCACTACTCTGTGTAAGCTCTTTTTCTGTCCTCTCTGACATCACTGACTGACTTTGTGTTTCTTTCCCACAGGCAGCACTGGCCTCCTCTGGAGGAATTTACTGTCTCCATGGCTGCACAGTAACTATTCAATTGATTAAGTTTTGCATGGTGTTTATGTGATGCATGGAATTTTTCTGAACAAGGATTAGACTTACAAAGGAGTTTAAAAGCAGGGCTCCCTTTCCCAATAGCATGAGAGGGATAAGATGGACATAAAATTTATCTTATGAACACTCTTAAGCTTATGAGGTGCTGCAAAAGCTGACTTCGACCATTACTTTTCCAAGAACAGGGGCAAACAAGAATTGCCTCAAAATAACACAATTATGCTGGCAAGCACTGACTGTAGAACAAGGACCTGTTAAATATATTGACCAAACAAAACACAGATATAATTTAATGACTAAAGGAGCAGCACAGTACCTGTGCAAAGAGTGTGTGTGTGTGTGTGTGTGTGTGTGTGTGTGTGTGTGTGTGTGTGCGTGCGCGTGTGTGTGTTGTGTGTGTGTGTGTGTGTGTGGAGGTAAGAGGTGAGTGGTGTACGTGTGTGCGTGGCTGTGTGTGCATGATATAGGAGTGTGGCTTTGCAAATGGATACTTGCACAGACCCCATGGCCATACAGCTGGGTGTAGACTGAACAGGGTCACCATGGATCCTTCAAAAGGAAAGAGGCAATACATTTACATTTTAAACATATCTAGGGCAGAATGAATAAGCTTGTCTTTATTTTATGTCCCGAAATAATGACCATATTTGTTTGTGCCCCTTTATGTGTTGAGCTAAATAAATTCTTGAGAAACTGTTTTGGAACTGTTGCAGCATAACAAAAGAAACAATTTCATACTGAACAATTTTGCCCTTTACAACCCACTCCGTCTTAAGCATGACTTAGACAATTCAGCATGCAAAGTCACATGTGTGTTCAGAATCATCTTCAGACAGCAGAAGTTAAGAAGCTGTGCTAAGATTGAATTTCATAGTAATTTCATAGAAATGTTCTTAGACAACACCCTTAACTTTAAGGTAGAGGAAATGGGGCCCAGCAATGTTATCTACAGTAAGGGAAATAATTATTTGATCCCCTGCCGATTTTGTAAGTTTGCCCACTGACAAAGAAATGAACGGTCTCTAATTTTAATGGCAGTTGATTTAATGGTAATTGATTTGAATTTGATTGAGTGAAATAAGTATACGTTTACATTATTGCTGTGCCACAATTGTATTTCATTTGTTATTTACGACATCTATTTACGACGTCTGTCCGTCCTGGAAGAGGGATCCCTCATCATCCTCTGCCGCTCTTCCTGAGGTTTCTTCCTTTTTGGAGTTTTTCCTTGGGGTGATATGAGGGTCTAAAGGCAGAGGGATGTTGTACACTGTAAAGCCCTCTGAGGTAAACCATGTTTTGTGATAATGGGCTCTATAAATAAAATTGCTTGACTTGACTTGACTTGACTTGACTTGAGTATTTGATCCCCTCGCAAAACTTGATGTAGTACTTGGTAGAGAAGCCCTTGTTGGCAAGCACAGAGGTCAGACGTTTCTTGTGGTTGGTCACCAGGTCTGAGCACATCTCAGGTGGGATTTTGGTCCACTTCCCTTTGCAGATCCTCTTCAAATCTTCAAGATTTCGAGGCTGTTGCTTGTCAACTTGAGGCTTCAGCTCCCTCCACAAATTTCTATGGGGTTAAGGTCTGGAGACTGGCAAGGCCACTCCCATGACCTGAATGTGCTTCTTCTTGAGTCATTTCTTTGTTGCCTTTGGCGTATATTTTGGGTCATTTCTGTGCTGGAAGACCCATCCACGACCCATTCTGCTTGAAGGAAGGAGGTTGTCACCCAAGATTTCATATCACATACCCTCGTCCAGAGCATAATGTTTCCACCTCCATGCTTGACAGTGGGGATGGTGTTCTTGGGGTCCTAGTCACCATTTCTCTTCCTCCAAACATTGCGAGTTGAGTTGATGCCAAAGAGCTTGATTTTGGTCTCATTTGTACACATCACGTTCTCCCAACCCTTCTCTGAATCATTCAGGTGCTCACTGGCAAACTTCAGATGGGCCTGTGCATGTGCCTTCTTGAGCAGGGGGACCTTGCGGGTGCTACAGGATTTCTGTCCATTAGTGTGTTACCAATGGTCTTCTTGGTGACTGTGGTCCCAGCTGATCATAATTAACAAGCTCCTCCCATGCAGTTCTGGGGTGATCCCTCACCTTTCTCTCGATCATCGATACCCCATGGTGAAATCTTGCGTGAAGCCCCAGCCTGAGGGCAATAGATTGTTATTTTGTGTTTCTTCCATTTTTAAATAATTGCACCGACAGTTGTCTCCTTTTCATCAAAGTCAAGTCAAGTCAAGTCAGTTTTATTTATATAGCCCATTATCACAAAACATGGTTTGCCTCAGAGGGCTTTACAGTGTACGACATCCCTCTGCCCTTAGACCCTCACATCACCCAAGGAAAAACTCCCAAAAAGAACCCCTGTAACGGGAAAAAAAAAGAGGACGAAACCTCAGGAAGAGCGGTAGAGGATAGTGGGGATCCCTCTTCCAGGACGGACAGACGAGCAATAGATGTCGTAAATAGCAAGTGAAATACAATCATGGCAAAAAAGGAAAGAGAAAGAGAGGGGGGGAGAGGGGGGAGAGAGGGGGGGGGGGGGGGGGGGGGGGCACAGCAATAATAGAAACAGATGCATGTCATATTACAATAATGGTAGGTGTGAAATTAGTAATTGCTCTCTATGATGATGTTGATAGAGATGATAACAGTCTCATGCATATGTGAAAGGGAGTTGTCCAAAGGCAAGATCACAGCATCGGCGCAACCAGGACCAGACCACGATCAGGGCGAGCGGGGGGCACAGAATCAGTACAGCCACAGCACGAGCACAACCAAAGGCAGGGTCGCGGCATCAGCACAGCTATCACCACGGTCAGGCACAGTCAAGGTTACGGCCAGGATCCAGGGAAACTAGGAAACAAGGGAGCAGGAACGCTCCCGAGAGGCAACAGGATTAGCGTAGTGAAGTTCAACAGACCCAGGCTCTGTAATCGTGAGCCCCAGGTAGTGAGAGTACCACATGGCTATCACAGAGCTAAGCTAAGCTTGCACATGGCAATGCAGTTAAACAGACATGCATGATTTCTGATGGCGGCATTGAGAGAAGGAAAGGAGCTCAGCGTATCAGAGGAAGTCCCCCGGCAGGTTAAACCTATGTCAGCCTAACTATGGGGTGGTCCAGGCAGCCTGAGCCAGCCCTAATTATAAGCTTTATCAAAGAGGAAGGTCTTAAGTCTACCCTTAAAAGTTGAAACGGTGTCTGCCTCCCTGACCGAAACCACGTCCAGCATACCCACTGGGTATGCTGGACGTGGGTTAGGCTCTGGTTCCTAACCTAATTTTGGAAATTTTGGGAACCACAAGTAACCCTGCGTTTTCAGAGCGCAGTGATCTTGAGGGTTGGTAAGGAACTATGAGCTGTGACAGATAGGATGGAGCCTGACCATTTAGAGCTTTGTAAGTAAGGAGGAGGATTTTAAATTCAATCCTGGATTTCACAGGGAGCCAGTGCAGAGAAGCTAAAACAGGAGAAATATGATCCCTTTTCTTGCTTCCCGTTAAAACACGAGCAGCAGCGTTCTGCACCAGTTGGAGAGACTGGTGCAGAAGCTGCTGAGATCTGATATTTTGCTGTGATTTTGTGTTTTGTAATGCTTGGTGTTGGAAGAATGGCAACAACATGTACCGTATACCAATACAGAATGCAAACTTCTGACATCTTTATATGAATGAAAACGATACCAGCATTTTAAGTCTTCATTCTTGTTGGCTTAACAGATTGCTGAGTTAAAATCCTAATGAACTGAATCTTATCAAATAATTTCAGATTCAGATTTAATGATAGCAGTAAATATAAGGCCCATAAAATAGCAAAATTATACATCAGTGTAGCCCTACTGTGGCAGAATTTTGCATGAACTACACTGTGTTATTCTTCAACTGACCGGACACTGGACCTAATTAATTTAAGCACTAACGATACCTGCATGCTGACTATTTTCTTTTGTTTTACAAGCTCCTCTATCCTTTATGAAATGATCAGATGGGGGTGTTTTGACACCAAGTTTACAAAGTGAGAAACAATTATAAACTTTGGATGTACATACCAAAAGTGTGTTTGTTGAAGCCGTTGATCAGAGGGCAGCAGTGGAAAATATTTATTTGTTTTTGCAGGCAGTGGATCCCATGCAAGCAATTGCGGTGAGCTGCTTTAGTTTTTCTTGAATTCAAGTTTTGTGGAATTTAAATGTTGGCACTATGCAATGTTTAATTTGTCCTCTCTCCCTGAGAAGTCCTCTGAGAACATGAGCGTATCAGTCACATTCTTCAGACTATTTCGAGTCATGCGTCTAGTGAAACTTTTGAATCGTTCTGAAGGAATCCGTAATCTTCTGTGGACCTTCATCAAATCCCTTCAGGTCAGTATCATCTCTCAGCATCATTCAGTCTCTTCTTTAAAATTAGCCTAATGAGTCTGCCTGACAATGTCATTGGTCATTGTGTTGCAGGCTCTTCCCTACGTGGCCCTGCTCATTCTCATGCTCTTCTTTATATATGCTGTGGTTGGAATGCAGGTACATACAGACCACAAATTATTTAACTATCTTCACATGAGATTGCTGTTGTAAATGACAAAGACTGGCACTTGCTACTCAAAGTGCTTTTATGCTAGAGAGTCAAAGCCACCCATTCACACACTGGTTGCTGAGACAACACTAGGTGCCATCTGCTACTCAGGTTAATCACATATACATACCCTAAATTGCTCCTGATGGCATCAGGAATATCAGCGCAAATGTGATTAGGTCGTCACAATGCTTTAGTTTCACCAGTTTCACTTGTCAAATGTGTACTGTTAAAGCAGACAACATAAATTCTGACAATCAGAAACTATACTTCACATACATTTTATATTTTATGATTTTTTTATGAACATAAAAATAATAATTAATAAAAATCAGTTGTAATTGTAAATTTAGACATTTATTTTATTTATATATTCATGAAATATGACATTTTCTTGACAATGCTCACGATATGAGCATGATAATGCCCTCCAAGTTTGAACATTTCATGATTGTAATGGATCATGCAGAAGCTAAGACTGCTCAATGCAAAAAAGCTACACAATGTGGGTACTTTTCCTAACATGCCTTCATTTGTCTACAGATATTTGGTAAAATTGCATTGGTTGACGGCACATACATCAACAGGAATAACAACTTCCAGACATTCCCGCAGGCTGTACTACTGTTATTCAGGTTGGTGGTCTGTCTTCCTCTGATAAGAATTTTAAAAAATCCATCAAACAACCCTTGCACAATAGCTGGTTTAGAAAACATATGTTATTTGTTTTTACCTTTGAATCAGAGGTTTTCTGCAAAAATCACCATTTTTAATCCAAAATAGTTCATTTATGTGACTCGTGATGGGTTTTGATGAGTGGAGGAGGGTAGGGGTCAACGAGGACAAAGTCACGGGTTGAATGAGGTCAGGCTGCTGAAATAAGAATACTTTGCTATAAACTATCATCACTACATCACGTATACTGATTGACCATTCTTTGACCAAACCTTACTGTCCACTGTCGCTCGGTCTATCAAGCTTGTGGTTCAGTTTGATTATTAGTGGCTTTGGTAGGGTGCAATGGAGAATTTTTCACTCACTGCAAAGACAGCCTGCGAGTATATGGCTGCGTATCGCAAGGAAATCCACATGATGAAAATTTGTTAAAAAGTGTATCTTATCTGAGAGTGGTGCTTCTCAGAAAAGAGGATGAGGAGAGACTGTAAGCAGCGCCAGTACACTGAGCTGCAGTGTGTGTCACAGGTAATTCACAAATAGGTAGTGGTGATATTCAGACCCTTTACTGTAGTTAAAGTGCTAATAAAACCACACTGTGAAAATACTCTGTAACACTTTCTATGAAGTGTATGTTTATACTGCATTATAACACATTACAAACATACTTATAATAAACTATAATGCCTCAACAGTTCTGTATGATCATAGTTATAAGCACTCATAGTTATTTATAATGTTTTATAAAAATAAACATAACTCTTTATGATGCCAATGAATTATGAACACACACTTATAATGTGTTATAGTGTGCATATAGTTATAAGCATTTAGAAATATTCAGAATACTTTATGACAATAGTCATCACACACAAGTCATTTTATAATGACTTATAAGGTCAGGTGTCCATACTACATATTTGCTCTCCACTCACTGTATTTGCAAAGCTCAAAGTTTATTAAAATTCTCACAGCTGTGATGCATAATGATCATTTTATACTACATTATAATCCCGATTATAATGTATTATAATGAAAGTATAACTCACTGTAAGTGGTAATTGGGTGCCTTAATATCACAGGGATTTAATTTAAAATCCCTGTGATTATATGTCACTTTAAGTAGTCTTTGTTTGCCTTAAGTAAAGTGACAAAGAATAAGACTGTGTAAGAACTATGCTGAACAGGTACTAACATACAATATAAACTCTGTGGCGATTAAAATTCCAAACAACATTTAATGTCTCAATTTGGAGATAATATTAAAAATATGAGCATGAAGGTGGAAGATTGTCTTCTGTATTATTCAACAATGATTCAGAGGCAGAACTGCCTCAACCAGGGAGAAAGAGAAAGACAGGGGGCAAATGGGCAGAAAAATGAATGTGGAGAGCAAATTACGGTAAAGTCAATTAACAAAACTGTGTTTTCTGATTGTGTCACAATGGTTAAACTCTAGAGCACAAAAACAGTCCTGTATGAAGCAGCCTTACTGACGGATTTAGTGTGAATTCAGTTGAGGTTTACACCTGTGTTTCATCCTGTCTGCTGTTTGTCCACTCCCCTGCAAAGGCATCGAACTGGTGGTGTATGAGACGTTGAAGAACAGTTAATAGTTACATCACACTAAAATCAATGTTGCTAGTTGTTGTGTGTGTTTGTGTGACACAGTGTGATGTATGGGAAAATATCATGGTATGGATGAACAGTTGGCTGCAGTTCAGATTTGTCTTAACTGTCTTTCACAGCTTTTTAACATGCTTATCAAAAATAAGTCAAGAATGAAACTGAAAAAATTAAAATCACTGATTACTCAGGTCTTTACCTTTTCTTCTAATGGAAAAAAAAAACATTGATACTGTCTGTTTGGGATTTAAAGTGAGATGATTTTTTTTAGCTACTGAGATACACCCTCCATTTTGTTAAAATCTCATCTGCTGTGTTTTAGCCGATACATTAATGACTGTATCATCAGCGCACATTTGACAACCAGCTAATTTACAACACTCTGAACTGTGAGACAGATGAGGTCACACTGACCTTAAACTTTGACCTATGATCATCAAAGTCTAATCTATTCATTCTTCAGTCCAAGTGGACATTAATGGTAAATTAGAAGAAATTTCTTTTAAGTGTTGAGATATTGTGTTCATTAGAATGGGGCAATGGATAACCCAAATCCATAAGGCCTCGAGCCTCGGCTATTGCTGGCATGGAGACATTAAAATCATACTGATAACAATTTTATCACAGAGTGGAATGTTTGTTTATTGTATACTTAAATTTAGATTAGCTACTATTTCATGAAAAGTAACTTAAGAACAGTAGATGGTTACATTATTTAAACTATACTGGCAGGATGATTATTATGGGGATTTTTGACTAACTTCCTGTGTACAATTGACATTAATGTTGTGTGTTAATGTGTTGATATCGACTCAGTTTTCCTGAAAATTACATCAGAACAGCCAGTTGTCAGTGAAAAATTAACACCTTATCTCTGTTGTGCAGATGTGCTACGGGGGAGGCATGGCATGAAGTAATGCTGGCGTGTATGTATGGGAAGAAGTGTGACCCCAAGTCGGACTACCTGCCTGGGGAAGAGTACACTTGCGGATCCAACTTTGCCATCATCTACTTCATGAGTTTCTACATGCTATGTGCCTTTTTGGTAAAACAACACACATATTCACACACTCTAAACACACATTCAACCAGAACACAAGAAACTTGTGCTCCAGAAAAGGATAAGCACTCAATGAGGATCTTAGAGTCACTGATTAGCAAGTATGACTTAAATATGAATGCCAGAGGAAAGAAAGGAAAGAAAGAGGAAGTTGAGCCAGGGTGGCAGGTCTAAATGGACTAAAAACCAGCCCCGCCGGATCAGGCTGAAAGCTCTGCCCCTCCTCCCCGTCACATGGACAGGGATTTCAACTGAGCACACAAAACTCAAAAGTGTAATTTCTGTGCATCATGAAGGTCTTTACAGTATTCTAATTGGATATGAGGTCAATTAAATTAACCTGCTACAGGGGAAAAATCAAAGAGTAAAAAAAGTAACTTCCTGCTACCAATAGCTGGCGCCAGAGATTCAGATTTGATTGCAGATGTATTCAGGCCTGGACTCTTTTCAAATCTGTGAAATTTTGTAAAAATTCGACCATCTGGGGCGAAGTTACAACAGTTTTTGATGTCATGTCAAAACATCGAAATTGTCCATTTAACTTCGTTAACACCTTTCAACGAAAACTCTCAATATTAATTTTCAAGCATCATCAACGTCTTAAAGATTTTTTGAGACCATTTTGAGATCAATCGAGTCAACCTTCTAGGAGCTGGACATCTTACTGTAAAACTTTGCCTTTCTTGTGCCAATAGGTGGTGCTCTCATTATCGCTTAATATTGTCATATAGATGTGTTCAGGGCAGAACCCCTATCAAACATGTGAAGTTTGGGTCATATTGGACCATTTACAGCAGAGTTACATACCACTTCCTGTTTACTTTCTGGTTCATGGCCGAACATGCAAATTAGATGCCTCATAAAGATCACATGGTATGATGAAAACTCAAGATTTGAATAACTTTTGCTGTCAAAGGTCTTATGAAGGTAGCCATAACATTTGAAGTCAATCTGATGAAAGCTCTAGGACAAGTTTTCAAGATTACGATCCCTGAAAATGGCCAAAAATACACCAAAATTACAACTTTTGAATCAAAATGGCTGACTTCCTGTTGGTTTCACGATATGGCCCCAAGAGACTGTTTTGTAGATACTGGGGTGTTACACAAGCCTACAAAGTTTCACAGCTGTAGGTAAAACGTGCTGCGGGGGCTGCTTAGTTGAAAATCAGTAGGGGGCGCAACTGATACATTTCCATTGGGGCTACTTGCTGGACACCATCTAAAGCGACTGTGTCTTTCTCTCTTTCTGTCTTTGTGTATGTGTGTGAGACAGAGGCACAGCTGCAGCTGTGACAGCTGTGAAAAAGGAAGCCGGCCTGCCTGTGTAATTGTGCCTTGGCTGTATGTGCTCTATTCTGCTGGTCTGTAGTGCATGTGATTTACAGTGCTGAGAGTAGTGTCAACAATGGCGTAAGAGCACATTCTGCTGGATAAACTATAGAATGCAACCATTTCGAAACCACCCCAGTATCATCAGTAAATCGGCTGGAGGTTTAGGGCATGGCTCCAAGAGGGTTTTTTTTAGGTCATGGGGTTTTAAATATGTTTCTTAAGTTTCATAGCTCTAGGTTAAATGGCTCGCGGGGGCTGCTTCGCTGAAAATAAGTAAGTGGCGCTACAGAGCACATTTTAGCACATTATAGCAAAAAGAATCACATCCAATAACACATCATAGGACTATTGATGTGTATGCAAGTTTTGTGAGTTTTTAAGCATCTTTAACCCCTCAAACACAACTTCCTGTTTAATGGCGAAGAACGCCACAGAACAATAACAGCATTTGATGCAATCAAAAACAGCTCGCAATTCAAACTCAATCCTTTTTTTTCTGTGTATCATAAAAGTCTTGCAGTATTATAACTGAGTATGAGCTCACTGGGGTTAATCTGCTCTCAGGGAAGAATCAAAGTGTAAAAAAGTAACTTCCTGTAACCACTAGGAGGCGCTATGACTGTGATTCAAAATTGCATTGCAGTTGTCTTCAGGCTTAGACTCATCAAATGTGTGATTTTTTTTTAAGATCTGACCATCTGGGGTCAAGTTATGAAATTTGTGGTGGTGTCACGAGAACACCATTCAATGAAATGGCACAATATTCATTTTTCATCATCACCAACACCTTAATGATTTTTTGACACCATTTTGAGATCAATCGAGTCAACCTCCTAGGAGCTGGACCTCTTAGTCTAAAACTTTGTCGTTCTTGCATCATATACTGACTTGTGTGAGTGGCGCTCTTGCTATCATTGAAAATTGTCATATAGATGTGTTCAGGACGGGACTCTTGTCAAACATATGAAGTTTGGGGCAGATTGGATCATGTTCAATAGATTTAAAAACTACTTCCTGTTTGGTGGCGAAACATGTAAGTTCTTGGCCTGATAACTTCCACACCATTAATATTAGATCAAAACTGCTCGCAATCTAGGGTCGCCCACATCTGAAGGTGGGATTTACAAATTTTGAAGTCAATCCGTTGAAATCTGTAGGACTATTGTTTCAAATTCCAACACCATGAAATTGCAAAAAATGACATTTCAATTTAAAGTTGCCGACTTCCTGTTGGGTTTAGAGTATGGCTCCAAGAGGCTTGTTTGTCTGTCGTGACTTGTTCTATGTACCTCCAAATTTTCATTCCTCTACATTAAATGGTTTGCCAGGCCTGGCATTTAGGGGGCGCTACATAGCTCATTTATTGACACCTGTACATGACACCTATAAGATACAAAAATTTTCACCAGTCCCCATAAACATGCTTATTTTCATGAGTTTTTGAGTATGATAAAACCCTCAAAAAAGCAATTCATTTGACGAAAAAATAGTAATAATAATAATAAAAAACGGACCAATTTCAATAGGGTCTTTGCACCCTTTCATTGCTCAGGCTCTAATAATAATAATAAGAATAATAATTCCTTCAGTTTCAAGAGGGTCCTCGCACCATTCGGTGTTGGGCCCTAATAAGAATCCCTTCAGTTTCAAGAGGGTCCTTCCACCGTTCGGTGCTTGGGCCCTAATTAAAGCTGCAAGGGTAATTTCCATGACATTTCATGTTGACAGTCGGGGGCGCTATAAGTAATGATAACGGTTGTCATGTAGATATGTTCAGGGCAGGACTGTCATCAAACATGTGGAATTTGGTGCAGATTGGACCATGTCCCTCATATGAACTACTCCGTTCGGTGCTTGGGCCCGAATTATTCCTTCAGTTTCAAGAGGGTCCTCGCACTGTTTGGTGCTCGAGCCCGAATAATAATAATTCCTTCAGTTCATATAAATTCCTTCATAATAATAATAATAATAATGATGATAATAGTAATAATAATAAAAACAAGAAAGGGGCTTCACACTGTTCAACGCTCGGGCCCTCATAATTATTCCTTGCATTCCTAGAGGGTCCTCGCACCATTCGGTGCGAGAGCCCTAATAATCCCTTGGATTTCAATAGCGTCCTCGTACCCGTTCGGTGCTTGGGCCCTAAAAATAATAATAATTCCTTCAGTTTCCTGAGGGTCCTCGCGCCATTTGGTGCTCGGGTCCTAATAATGCCAAGGATTTCAACAGGGTCCTCACACTGTTCGGTGCTCTGGCTCTAATAATAATAATTACAATAACTTGCATTCAAAGAGGGTCCTCACACCGTGATGACCCCAGTTCACAAATCTAAGTCCAGCAGTAAAACATACAGGTCTTCATACAGGATTACTTTGTGCTTTAGAGTTTTACCATTATGACACAATCAGAAAACACTGTTTTGTACCTCTAATTAACTGCTTAATCGACATTAACGCCATTCACTCTTTTCATTCATTCTGCTGCTCGCTCTACCCCTCTCTCTCTCTATCTCCCTTGTTGATCTTGGGAGAAGTTATGCCCCTGAATCAAAGCTGAATAATACAGACGAAATCATCCATCTTCATGCTCATATCTGTTATCTCCAAATTGAGACAATAAGTGTTGGAATGTTCATCATCACAAAGTTTGTACTCTATGTTAGTTCCTGTTCAAAACAATATGTTTTACAGCATATTATGTGCTGTTCTTGCATTGACTCAATCTTATTCTTTGTCACTTTACTTAAGGCAAGACTAATTATAGTGACTTATAACTATATGCACACTATAACACATTCTAAGTATGTTCATAATTCATTATAGACATTGAGCTCTGCTTGAGCAGAGTTCAAACGCACACTAATCAGCTGTATATGAAACTGTTTGGACTGAATGGCGTGACTTGTGACAGAGCGCATCTCAGCGTGTGACCCGAGGCAGTCTACCTGACTTTCTCTTTTAGTTTGCACTTAATACTTTTTTTTAACATCTTGTGTGTGGGGAGTTTTTATGTAAGAGACTCAGTATGTGGACTTTGGGCTCCTTAATAAAGTTCTATGCAATTTTATTAATGTTAATGCTATCATTGGCATTCATCAGTCAAGACTTGGAGGTACTCCATGGCAGCTAAGCAGTCGAGTCTCTCTCAGCTGCAAGCTTCTTCTGAAAGAAGTGGACCTCAACCAACGGTGATGTGCTGGTGGGAATACCAACTAGGCTGTACACGACACAGCCCGAAAAAATATTGTCGGACTCAACGTTGGATGACACATATTATTCTGCAGTTGTGTGAAAGTTTGTAAATGAATGCTTTATACTGACTCTCTTTATTCCAATTCATGATGAATGGTTGCCTTTTTGGATTTACCATTCACTGTGGAGGCATGTAAGAAAAGTAAAGCTTTATACAGGCGGCACGGTGGCGTCGTGGTTAGCACTGTTGCCTCACAGCAAGAGGGTCCCTGGTTCGAAACCCGGTTGGTTCGGTCCGGGCTTCTGTGCGAAGTTTGCATGTTCTCCT
This sequence comes from Plectropomus leopardus, assembly GCF_008729295.1. Lineage (NCBI taxonomy): Eukaryota > Metazoa > Chordata > Actinopteri > Perciformes > Serranidae > Plectropomus > Plectropomus leopardus. Next base: position 384,433 of record NC_056464.1, read on the forward strand.
AGTGTCTGCGTGTCTCTCCGGGGTCTCCAGCTTCCTCCCACAGTCCAAAGACATGCAGCTCACGTTGATTGGTGACTCTAAATTGCCCTTAGGTGTGACTGTGAGCGTGTATGGTTGTCTGTCTATATGTGTCAGCCCTGTGATAGTCTGGCAACCGGTCCAGGGTGTACCCCGTCTTCCGCCCGATGACAGCTGGGATTGGCTCCAGCATCCTTACGAGGACAAGCAGTTACAGAAAATGACATACTTTATACATAATTTTTGATTATCTGACATAAAAATAGTGCAGAGAAGGTGTTCCTTTAAAAGGAATCATTTACAAGGGACATTTTTGTCATCTCAATCCAGTTTCACACAGTGCCACAAACATAACCACAAACAGACAGTAACAACAAATAACCTTTGTCATTGACAGATCATCAACCTATTTGTGGCTGTCATCATGGATAACTTTGACTACCTGACACGTGATTGGTCTATCCTTGGTCCCCAGCATTTGGATGAGTTCAAGAAAATATGGGCAGAATATGATCCTGAGGCCACGTAAGTGTGTGTGTGCATCACAGAGGTGTTTATCTTTGTGACCTGTGGCCAAAACGATTACATTTCACTGCCGTTATCTGGATGAACACCTATACATGCTTATGTAGTTGGCCAAGGCTTACTTGCTTTATGTGTGCATGCACAAATTGAAACCCGTGCTTTCCAGCAGCAGCAGCCTCTGCAGAAAACAGTCCAGACAAGTTTCAAGGTCTAGTTCCAAGTGAACCTTATGAACTTCATTTCTTCCCCCTGACCATGTTAGCTTTATAGGGATGGTGTTTAGCGACTGGAATTGACTCACAGAAGAAGGCTTTTAACCACAAATAGGAAGGGTAAGACACAATCTGTGGTAAATGTAAGACGGGGAGTTTGTCTGTTGCTCCATCCATGTTGTACAGTGATAGAAGTTACACTCCTGGAATGGTTGGCTTCAGAAGATTAATTTGAGGTGTCGTTTGTGTGGATAGTGTAAAGTAAAAGTCATAGGCAGTGGTGTTATGTAATCATGCACAGTATTTTGAGAGAGCATGCTTGTTGCCTATATGCTTACTAGGTTGAGAACAGTATGATTGTAATGTGGTTTGGGTAAACATGTAAACATAATTTTTTATTTTTTTTTATCTTGACCCTCCCTGTAGCTTAAAATGTTTTTCTGAATCAATCACCCTCCCCCCACAATAAATAATGTTTATTGATGAAAGATGGGAAAAAAAAAATCGCACCCCAGCCAACCTCTGATAAATAGAGTACAGTCCATTAGCAGCTGTAGAGATGGTCCCTCAGTCAGCGGCAGTAGCAGTTTGAATACAGCCAGCACAGATCTCATCTCCCCGGGTTAAACCAGCATTGCCGTCTGTGACAGCCCTTGCTGTGTGAGCAGGTTAGCTCTGAGTTCAGCTGCTACAGCTAGTCTGTCTGCACATCTCCCGAGGTGCAGGCTGCTCTCCTCACTACAAAAGTTTCTCACACAAGCTAGGAGTGAAGAAGAGTTGAACTGGAACATAAAAATTAATTATTTTAATTTTCTCCTTTCAACACGAAAATCTGTCAGTGACCATGTACGCAGAACATCAATACATCAAGCTCTTATTTTGGTACCTCTGCCAAGCACCAATGTGAATTTGCATATTAGCTAAATATTTAGAATCGTGACGTGAAGATTTAAGATTTCGATTTCGATTTAATATATAACATTTAGATTTAATATTTATCATTTATATATAATATTAAATATTTTTATTTTACAGTGACATTATCTTGAACATATTAATTGAGGAAAAAATAAATCTGAGAAAGTTCACAATTATTACCTTAAATGTGATTAAAAAGTGACTTTAAAAATTTCATGCCTCTTTTTAAGCCCAGGGTAAGGGAAGTGGACAGAGGTCATATCTCCCAAGGGCTTTGAGTTAGGAGGCGGAGATAAATAGAGCTTGTACCATGGGGATCAAGGAGCATGCACTGCTAATTTCAGCCTCCTAACTCAAAGCCCTGGGAAGAAATGGTGTCTGTCCACTTTCCCTACCCCAGACCTAATATCAAGGATTTGGAAGTGGACTCTGTCAAGACCTTAGGCCTAACAATAAAGTATTGACTGTTTGTGTACTGCCAATACCTTACTGTCAGGCCTAGGGTATAGACAGTGGACAAGGATTATTAGTTGTAGCTGTTCAATATTATTTGACCATTAGCTTTGTTTTTACTTTTAAAGTTTTACAGTTTGAACAGGCTCAGTGGGATGTTCAGTGTGACAGCAGCATTCACGTTATGAAACTCCTTCAGAACCCTACCTCTGATACTTTTAGGCCCAGCTGTTTCTTCTGAGGTGATCTTTTGATATGTTTTACAAACCTCCTCAGCTGTTATGACTGTGGGCTGGCCACAGTCAAGTCGTTGCTTATTTAAGTTGCATTCAGCAGAGATAAGTCGGCAGGCTGAGGAGGCAGGAGGCTGGCTGGCTTCCCAGTGGTCTTCGGAGATGCCGACGTGAAGAGCAAACAAAGGAGAAGGCAGGCTGACACAGGAAAAATACTTTGAGGCCGTGAAGAACATCTAACACATAGTAGGTGTAGTACTCTGGTGAGGAATAGGTCTGAGACAGCAGCTTAAATACTCCACCAGTTCATCAGGAGATTGCCTGCACCTGGCCCAGCCTGCAGGGAAAGACCACACCCACACTCACACACACCCACTGAGTGCTTTCCAACACGATAACCCAACTGCAAGCATCCTCCACTAGGCTCCTCTCCTCACGTCTTAGTCCCTCCCACAGAGGATGTTGGCGGAGGAGTCGAAGAGGAGACGCGAGGAGAGAGGAGGGGAAGCTGCGAATTGGGAAATCCTCGGTCCCACAGCATCTGCCCAAAGCGACGTCGGTAACGGATGATGTGATGATCAGCTGATCAGCTGTCAGACTGACAGGGAGAGAAGAATCCTTTCAAATTAAATTCATATAGGGATTAGAGTTATAGTTATATATATATATATATAGTTATAAAGTGACAGAGCAGGATTCAGAGTAATTTATTAATAATTATATATACACACAACAACAATATTGTGCCACCTCCACCTCCAGCCGCAGCTTCAATCATCAGCTGCTGGGCTTTGTTATTCTGCATCTGAGCAGGAACATCTTTTCAAGTCCTACATATTCAGATTCATTTCTCCGGTCATGATGTCCAGCAGACATATTTCCCTCTCCACATACGAAGGTCTAACAGCGTGTTTTAATATCAAGGAAGCGTTTCTATGTCCACACTGAGTAGGCAATATTAAATATACACATAGACAAACCTCTGTAGGATATCAGCTGTGCACACGAGATCATACTGGAGATGTAATCACACAAAAGACAGTGATAAGTTGTTGTCATCGTGCAGATGTACTGTGTAGACACACATAGCTTCAGTGTGTGCGGTTCGGGTTCTGTAACGGGTGTGTTTAGGACCCAGATGCAGCACACGAAAACGCTCTGGCAGTCGGTAATAACTTTTATTAATACCAACACAAGTAATGTTCAGCTTACAGACTGTGAGTTCGTTCTTCGGGCGGTGAGCCCTAGCAATGTCTCTGGGTTTCCCACAAAGCGAAGAAACGAAGCCTGTACCCACTGTGGCTAGTGAAGAGGAAGCCCCGTAGCACCACGAGCCGACAACACGTGTTGGAGCGTTGTCGAGGGTCGAGCTGAAGAATGGTCGGGAGCAGGCAAGGGTTCGGTCACCAGGAAGTCCGTCCGCGGAGGTAACAGCACCGACAGGGATCAGGCAGAAGAAATGTCAAACCGAACAGAAAAGTCTTTACCAGCAGAGCCATCAGTTTTCCGGAACGCCGAAACAGAGCACATGTTCGGGGACAGAAGGCAGGTATGTTCATGGGGAGTCAGGCGAGGAGACCAGGTCGGGAACAGGCAGAGTCGGCAACGGATGATCTGGCAGGTAAGCGCTGGAAAGACGTGCATAATGCAGAGGACGATCTGGCAATGAGTGAACGGGCTGGAGTGTCTTAAATACTGGGTAGATTGGTGATGAGCTGCAGCTGTGGGGAGAGCAGGCTGCAGCAGTGGGCGTGGTTTGCAGGTAGAGCAGAGCAGAGGAAGGTGAGTGGAAAACTACTGGCAGCGGGGGGAGGAGGAAGAATGCAGGAACCATGACAGGTTCAGGTCATTGATTAATGCACGTAAACAGGTCTGCCAGTAGACTAGTTCCAATAAAGGGCGGCCTGACCCACACATCATTTATTGCCCTGACAAAGAATGCCTAAGTGAAATAAGCTGCTGATTTGCGTGATGCCAAAACACTTAGAATTAAAATATCCAAAAACTTCTTCTCTGTTCGTTTTATCACACAGTTAAACGGCGCATTAAATCAGGCCTACATTTCGTCATGTGACATGTTCTACGATATTATAGATCTCTTTAGTGACTCCGCAGAATGCGCGCTGAGAGAATAAACTGTGAGAGTAAATAAGATGCGTGAGGAGGTGCATCAAATATATGACACAATGCAAATGAGGAATCTCCGTGACCCTTGGCAAGCTCCCTAGTCTCGCCACTCGATGAAGGACTTCTATGTGGGATACACCAGTGTATCCTCTCTCTGGGCTCCTCCACCAATCTGCCATAAAATGATGCTGTAATTTATGCCCAAAGACAAGATTTTGGAATGTCCAATTGAAATTAAATTTAGCACATGTGTCCAGCTCAATGTGCTCCACAATAAATTCTCCCGGACCATATAAGTTTGCTGTAATTTTGCTAGTAATTTAAAAAAAAAAACCAGTATGTGATATCTACTTTTTCTATTCAGACTCGATCAGTATCAAATTTGTTATACAACACTGTGGGCCTGAGACACATTTCTCTTAAAAATCATAAGATTGTTTAAAAAACACAGTGGCCATTGATCAAAGATGATTTGCAAAGGTCAGGGCTTAGCAGGAAAAAGCCATATCTCATTTTGTCTTATTCAATTTATCTTGCGAGCAATCCTGATTAAACTCAGACATCCAGCGGTGAAGTGTGTGATTGGCCTCACTCCTTCAGACAATTTTTAACATGCTATTAAAAAGACATGCAACACAAAAAACAAAACAAAAAAACAAAACTTTAACACTGTTGAAATCCTCACATAATGCTCTTAATCTTAACTATTTCAAATACATGTGTAGCCAAACCTAATACAATTGTGTAAATAATTAAGCACTGCTACCTTAAAAAGGTGATGTAATAATTGTTAGCCTGGTCCTGTTGATAAACACATCTAATTAACCTGTGGTAGGGTTTTACATCGGGATAATGTGCTTGTTTCTTACATTACTTCAATACAAATGTATATTAAGATAATTTTCTTAATATGAGAAATATCCTCTATCCATAAAGCCTTTATTTTGTGTTCTTTCTTACAGGGGACGTATTAAGCATCTTGATGTGGTGACACTCCTGCGAAGGATTCCTCCTCCCCTGGGTTTTGGAAAATTTTGTCCTCATCGTGTCGCCTGCAAGGTAAGATGTTCAGCCTGATTTCTGGTGACCGACAGCAATCCTAATATAACCAAGTATTTTGCACTTCAGTTAGATGATTGTAAATTAGGAAAAAGCCTCTATGGTATGTGGTTCTCCCAGTTCAGTTGTTCATGGTGAAATATCAATGCAGTACTCTCCATAGTGTTCTGAGTGCAAGATTAAATTACATAGTAGACAGGCCTTTGTGTTTTAAAGATGGAGCGATTATTAAAAAAGGCAGTGTTTTGCATTGCTTTCAAAAAATCTGTATTTATTTTAGTATGTTAGAAAATACTAAAAGCATATTAACAATCTACATACTTGACAGCGCACACACGCGCATACACACACACACAAACACACACACACACACACACACACACACACACACACGCCCACCAGTACTGGGAATCTTTGTGCACAGGAATACTGAAAAACATGTTTGCCAAATCAGTGATGGGAAACACTGAGTGGATTTGAAATGAACTAGATCTGGATGAACAGAGACATTAACTGCCGTAAATGTTGGACAAAACGCCACTGCGTTGTCTGGCCTGTATCATGAATTTTCTTTAGCAGAAATGGGTGATTGCACAGGGTAGCCATCACAGGGAACAATAACTCCAGCCTGTAACAGAGAATCATAAATAGGTCAAATACGTTTGAGCGCTTTGCATTTAAATGGCTATTGTTTCATGCATGAATCAGACTTTGGGTGAATCACCAGGGGTGTCGCACATTTCATCAGGTCAACATCATATCTACAGTAATTCAGACGGCACCTCAAAAGATTCAGCCATGTCGACCATTATTTCTTGAACCATGGTGTGTTTCGTATTCACAATAGGAATGAGCTCAGTTGTTCTCTTAACTAAGGCAGTGAATACGTCACCCCTTTTTGCTGTGTAGCATTGTGTGATCCCAATCTGTGGGACTGAAGTCAGTCAGCTGCATCTGATTGTGGAGCCATATTTCAAAAACCTTTCACTGCCATCCAGCAGGCTTGGCCAGCAACACATGTTTGAGCTTTGAAAAAACAGGACAACATACAGGTCCGGATTTTAATTTTTTTTTTTTTTTAAAGTATGTCTCTTTTATCCTCACTCAACCCTCCACAGGGATCCCTCTTTACTTCTTCAGTTGAACACATCACTTTCTCAGTCACAGAAAATTTGATTTTTCAAATTTCATAGTCTAATTTACATGTTTTTATTCCAAGAGAAATTGACAGTGTTAAATAAGGTCTTAATAAGGTCCTGTCTAGGGGGACTTAGGGGCAGTCCAGAGGACTTTCAGTTTGCACTCTCTGTAGCTTGTTGAGTCCATTGACCACACAAATGACCAACTTGATTACCTAACCCAGATAATCCAGCTGCTGTTAAGAAGGTAGGTCATCCTTTATTTTCTCAGCTAACCCCTGATGATAGGCAGAGAGAAAGGAAGCAGTTGCTCTCTGACAAAGTGGATGCTGAATAACACTTGTCCTCTCACCAATGAATTTGGATGGCTGGACTTCAGTAGCCAACTCATGCTGATTTTTTTTTTCTGCAAGTCTCCTCACCATAGTAAGGTTGACAAAGACACACCGTCACCCAGTGAACAACCCATATTCTTTTTGTTGGTTTGACAAGATACTTTACAATCACACAATTTTCCTAGGACATTGTACCGACTCTACCGCAACAATGGAAACTCGGACATTGATTAAGTTTTTGATAATAACAACCAGCTAGCTGTGTGCTAAGCAATTTACCATCTTTAATACTCTAACCTGCAAAATTAACACTACAACAGCAAAACAACATGGGAAAGCTTTGAGCTTTTGAGCTTGTTCTTTGAGTATAGTCAGCTACATTGTTTTCATACAACGTGTTGAAGCTCTGATGATGACCAAGTTAAACTGTTACCAATTAAGACACAGTTGTACAGTTTCACCATTTACTGTCACATATCCTCACTAAACTTCTGGTAATAACTTACAAAAGACAATTCAACAATATTCAACATGTCTTCTCAACTCAGTATCACAATGTGCATAGTTTTAAATATGAATTGCTTTACGTATTAATTATTATTACTTTATTGCACTGCAGCCTGTGTACACTAGCCTTCACTCAAACACAATTGTAAATAAACCTGTTTTTTTTTTAAAACTATAACATACTTTTTTACCAAATCGTCTGTAATATATGATATTTAAGATAAATAAGTGAACTTAGGTTATTGCCTTCATGATGCTTCCTACAGTGCATGCAACTGTCTGTGTTGTTTTTCTGCCATTAACTAAAACATTCATATTCTCTCCAGGGATAATGGGAATTCATCTTTGGGGTTGAGAGTAAGTTACTGGCCCTAGCAGAGGAGTTTAAATATCTTTTTATTAGTGTGGTTATTAAAAAGCGCAAGATGGACAGGCAGATGTGTGTGGCATAAGCAGCCCTTGGGTGTTGTGCTGGTTTGTTGTGTTGGAAGAGGAGCTGAGCCACAAAGCAAAATTCTCGTTTTACTAGTTAACCTACATTCTGACCCTCCCCCATTGTGAAGAGCTTTGGGTGGTGACCAAAAGAATGACATTGTGGATGCAAGCGCTCAAAATGAGTTTCCTACACTGGCTGACCAAAGCCCCAGAGTTAACTTGAGAAGCTCAGATATTAGAAAACTGAGGAAAACAGAGGGCTGCTTCTCTATCACATTAAAGGGGCCAGCAAAGATAGTTTGGGCAATTAATGTGGATCCTTTCTGAGCATATCCAATTCGAGGGAGGCATGGGGTAGACCTGGGACATACTGTAGGAATTATATCCCATCTCCATTTCAAAATGGCTTTTTATGGTTTTATTTATTTATTTTGTGTACCATTGGTGCACACACAGTATTGTGTGTTGCCTAAATGAGTTTTTCAGTGCTGACAAATAAATTCCCTATTGGGGATTAATAAGGTTTTCTTATTTAAACTGGCTAGGGAATGCCTGGGGATACCCCAGTAGGAGCTGGAAAATATTGATGGGGAGACAGTCTTTAAGAATATCTTGCTTTACCTGCTGCCCGTGAGACCCTGCACCATGTGGATAGTGATGGATGGATGGATGGATGAATGAATGAAAAAAAAATCAGATTGGAATTGTCCAAATTCACAGATCTGTGGATAGGTTTATTACTTTTCAAGTCTGTCATGGTCAGATGCCCATGTGAACATTGAATCATGTTCTGTTTCTGTTCATGATGACCATTAAAAGGATGTCGCGTACTTTCAGTGTAAGTGATAGACTTAAAAAATTGAAGCCCTGTCCTTAAAAGATGAAAATTTTAATAGAAATTGGATGCAGAATATTTTGTAAAAACTGAAAAAAGGAAAATAACTTTAAACTGAAAATAAGAAAATGCATATATAAATTTAAGTATTTATTTGACATTGCTTTTGTTGGTAAGTCATTTATAAAACCGGATATGATTAATATTTCCACAATGTCTTGCATGTGTGTGTTTGTTTTTACAGAGGTTGGTCTCCATGAACATGCCTCTCAACAGTGATGGAACAGTCACCTTCAACGCTACATTGTTTGCCCTGGTTAGAACTGCACTGAAAATAAAGACAGAAGGTTTGTGTTATAAACATTGTAGCATATTTACAGTATGTTTAAATTCAATTAGATACAAAGACCCAGGGACAATGTCAAAAAACAACTGCCTATGCTTTACACGCTGATAAAATCAAATATAGATGTTAGACCTCTTTTCATTGACTGCCATTACGGTGATGAAATGCACGTGATGGGATGACTTCATGATGGGATGATTTCATGATGGGATGATGCAGACTGTTATCATGTTATCAACAAGTGCGCATGTGGTGGGATAAAGCACGGTCCCTACATTTACACAACAGACTGTCACGATGATTGGGATTAGGCAACAAAGTCACAGATGATTAGGTTTAGGCAAAAGAGGCACATGGTAAGGTGTAGAAAAAACACACATCCACACAGGAAACAAATTCTGAACTCCTGCAAATAGTAAATGGCAAATGGACTATACTTGTATAGCCCTTTTTTTGTCTTATTGACCACTCAAAGCGCTTTAACACTACATGTCACATTCACCCATTCACACACACATTCACACTCTGGTGGAGGCTACCTTACAAGGTGCCACCTGCTACTCAGTAATCATTCACACACACTCACACTCCGATGATGCAGTATTGGGAGCAATTTGGGGTTCAGTATCTTGCTCAAGGTGGAGCTGGGAATTGAACCGCTGACCTTCTGGTTAGAGGACAGCCTGCTCTACCTCTGAGCCACAGCCACGAGAAAGTTGGTTGTTTGTTTGCGCCCTATGAGCGCTCAAGCTCCCTATATTATGTGGTTAACGGCAGCGTTATTACCTGACACTGTCCTTCAGCATTTCAGTTGCACATGACTGGTTTTGTCTGGTCACGTTGTAAAGTCTGTGTGTGTTGCATGTAGACATGCCGCCATCCAGCTATCCGCCAGCATAGAATAACAGCGCCACAGTTCTGTTCTACCGCATTATCATGTGACCCGCCCGAACATGTTGCATGTGAATGCAAAAGCTGGCTTTGCCGTCACACTTGTACACCAAAAGTACTGACAGAGCGGTGCTATTTGACAAGTTTGAAGTGAGAATGGGTTGGACTTTTTAACTAGTACAGGGTTTTTTACAGACTGACAAGTGTCCCTGCTTAGACAGAATCAACCTGGCCTGTCCCACGCCAAAACACCCATCACATGTATTGTGGGATATGAAGAGCAAGTGTAATGATTTTTTTTTTCATGAAACCTGATGTATCTCAACCAAATCAACCAACCCAATTCTCAGGTTCATCCATCAAATGTGTGAAAAGCTCTGCAGACTGGAATTTCTAAATGTAATTAACATATTTAATGACTCATATGAACAACCCACGGGGTTTGGTCCGTGGGCGGGGGCCCTTCTGTGCGGATTTTGCATGTTTTCCCCATGTCTGCATGGGTTCTCTCCGGGGTCTCCTGCTTCTTCCCACATTCCAAAGACATGCAGATCAGGTTGACTGTGAGCGTAAAAGGTTGTCTGTCCAGATGTGTTGCTGACGAGGAGGCCCGACACAGGGGCCACAAGTTCCTCTGATTCACTCGTTCGCGGAGACAAGGAGAGCAGGGTCTGCGGTGATTGAACACGACATTTGAGCCCGCAACCAGTTCCAAATAGGCAGCAACAGGGTCCTGGGAATGTCGAGAGACACACAGGCAAGGCCCAGCTCCATATCCACCACAATCAAGACGTACCAACCAGGCCCTCAGCCTCACAAGACAGCCGCTACGCTTTCCCCGGCGTCAGTGCCATTTTCGCCGCAGGAGTCGCGCTGGAGTGCGGCGCAGTTAAACCTTACGCTTCTGCTTGCAGGTGTTGAGATATTAACTCCTCCACTGCTGCTCACTTCTCGGCTGCTTTCGGACAGATCTGTGTCATTCCTGAATCAGTGTATGAGGATATAGAGGCCCTCAACTCATGGTTTCTTGACACCTGTCAAACTGCCATAGACCTTGCGGCTCCATTAAAAACCAGACTGCATAAAACTATGTCAGAGCCCTGGCTAAATAAAACAACCCGTGCTGCCAGACAGGAATGTAGAAGAGCTGAGTGAAAGTGGAAAAAGGATGAATTGCAAGTGTCTTTTCAAATGTTGAGGGATTGCTGGCATCACTACCAGTACATTGTAAAAGAGGCTAAAAGAAGATATTTTTCTGATATTGTTCTGCTGAACTGCCACAAGCCCCGTGTGTTGTTTAAAGTTATCAACTCTGCTCTAAATGCACCACAGACTGTTGGAATTGAGGCCTCCCCTGCTGTGTGTGAAAATTTCACTTTTTCATTGATAAAGTCTCTTTTTACCAGAGCACTTACTTCACCTCCTGCCATTGACCCTTCAGTCTCTGTCCCCTGCTCTACTAAATTGGACACATTTGAACCTTTGACCCTGCCCTTCGTTCGGGAGATTGTTGACCATTTGAAGCTCTGAGGTTCTCCTGATGATACTATCCCTCCCCGACTTTTTAAGGAGGTTTTCCAGACTGTTGGTCCATTTTTTCTTGCAGTTATTAATAGCAGTCCTCTGTCCGCTGGAGTGGTCCCTATTAATTTTAAACATGCCGTTGTGCAACCTTTGTCAAAGAAACCTGGGCTGGATCCTACTTTTATGACAAATTTCAGGGCTATCTCTAAACTGCCGTTCCTTTCTGAAATCTAAGAAAAAATTGTCTATTCTCAGCTCATGGACTTTTTAAATGAACAAATTATTCTTGAGATTTTCCAATCTGGTTTTAAAACACTGCACAACACCAAATCAGCGCTTTTAAGAGTTTTTAATGACAACTATTTAGTTACCGGCTCTGGTCTCTGTCCTTGCACTTTTAGTGCATGACTGCAGTGTTTGCAGGCGGCATGGTGGCGTCGTGGTTAGCACTGTTGCCTGGTTCGAAACCCAGTTGGAACGGGGTTCAGTCCATGGGCGGGGGCCCTTCTGTGCGGAGTTTGCATGTTCTCCTAGTGTCTGCGTGGGTTCTCTCCGGGGTCTCCGGCTTCCTCCCACAGTCCAAAGACATGCAGCTCAGGTTAATTGGTGACTCTAAATTGCCCTTAGGTGTGACTGTGAGCGTGTATGGTTGTCTGTCTATGTGTGTCGGCCCTGCGATAGTCTTGCGACCTGTCCAGGGTGTACCCCGCCTTCTGCCTGATGACAGCTGGGATTGGCTCCAGCCCCTCCACGACCCTTATGAAGACAAGCAGTTAAGGGAAAATGACTGACTGCAGCGTTTGATTCTGTGGACCATTAAATCCTGATTGCTCGTTTGGAGCAGTGGGTGGGCATCAGTGGCACAGCACTTGATGACTCTGTGTCTTCCACTGCTTCCCTCTCATGTGGGGTACCACAGGGCTATGTGCTTGGCCCTTTTTTATTTTCCCTCTATCTACTCCCACTTGGTTCAATTCTCAGTAAACACGGCATCCCTTTTCATTGCTATGCTGATGAGTCAAGTCAAGTCAAGTCAGTTTTATTTATATAGCCCATTATCACAAAACATGGTTTGCCTCAGAGGGCTTTACACTGTACGACATCCCTCTGCCCTTAGACCCTCACATCACCCAAGGAAAAACTCCCCAAAAAGAACCCCTGTAACGGGGAAAAAAAAAAAGAGGAAGAAACCTCAGGAAGAGCGGTAGAGGATAGTGAGGGATCCCTCTTCCAGGACGGACAGATGAGCAATAGATGTCGTAAATAGCAAATGAAATACAATCATGGCAAAAAAGGAAAGAGAAAGAGAGAGGGGGAGAGCGGGTGGGGGGGCACAGCAATAATAGAAACAGATGCATGTCATATTACAAATTCATCCATTCACTGAGCAGAGGACCAGCAACTGTTCACACTCCACAGTGTGACAGTGATGACAGTCATATCTATGGACCCCCTATGTCAGACTCCTGTGTCAAGCAACTCCTAGAGTGTCTACATGACATTAAAGCCTGGGTGTCTCTAAATTTTATGAATTTTAATGAAAAAAAGACAGAAGTCATGGTCTTTGGTGGCACGTCTGTGCCCCCCCTAGTTAATCTGGGTTCCTTGGCACAGTATCAAAAGCCAGTTGTGAACAATCTTGGGGTTAAAGTGGATGCAATACTTAAATTTGACAGCCAAATTAAAGCTGTGGTGAGGTCAAGCTTTTTCCTGTTGAGGCAGCTGGCAAAAATTAAACCAGTCCTTCAGAGACAGCAGTTTGAGACAGTGATCCACGCTTTTGTGACCACTTACTGCAACACACTTTATATGGGGGTTAGTGGGTCCTCCATTGCTCGTCTTCATCTAGTTCAAAATGCTGCTGCACGTCTTTTAACTGGCACAAGAAAGTATGAGCACATTTCACCTATTTTAGATTCACTCCACTGGTTGCCCGTCCATTTTAGGATTCATTTTAAAATTATTTTATTTGCTTTTAAGCCGTGAATGGCCTTGCTCCACCCTATCTCTCTGAGCTGCTGCACCCCTACACTCCTAGCTGCTCTCTCAGGTCAGCTGACCAGCTGCTCCTGACAGTGCCTAAAGCTAGGCTTAAGCTCAGAGGGGAGCGAGCATTTGCTGTTGCAGCTCCAAAACTGTGAAACGGATTGCCGCTGCATGTTACACAGACCTCCTTTCTGTCTCATTTAAATCTCTTCTTAAAACCCACCTATTTTTATTATTATCTTGTGCGGGCAGTGCACTTTATTTATTTTATTTTATTTTTATGTATTTTATGTGATTTTATTTGTGTTTTTAGCTTATTTTATTTGATTTTGTCTGATTTTATTTTATCCTATTGTGTTTTTATTGTGCTTTTTACCTTGCTGTGCAGCACTTTGAAAATCTTGTGTTTGTTAAAATCATGCTATATAAATAAAGTGGATTGGATTGGATAGGATACCCCGCCTTCCGCCCGATGACAACTGGGATTTGCTCCAGCCCTGACACGACCCTTGCGAGGACAAAAATGTAAAATGAATGAATACATGAATGAATGAATGAATGAATGAATGAAGGAATGAATGAATGAACAACCCAGTGCTACCACAGTCTTTATTTAGGATCCTTGTGGCCTGAGGTTAGAAGCTTTTCATGAGCCTCGCAGTCCTGGCCTGGGATATCCAGTACCTCCTTCCTGATCTGAACACAGAGAAAAGGAAAGTATCCAAGTGGTTTCTTTTTTTTGGGATTAGAGATGTGACAGCTCAAGCGTGAAAGAGGGAGATAGAGAAGTGATGACATGCAAAAATAGGCCACAGGTGGCAGTCATACCTGCAGCCACTGTGGTGAGGACACAGGCTCTGTACATCGGGCATGTGCCAAACCAGGTAAAGTACTGAGCAGCCAAGTGGTTGGAATCTGTAATAATTCTCCTGGACTTTTTTATGGATCATATGGTGTAAACATCCTTTATGCAGGGTAAAGCAGCACCTGTAATGTGTTCAGCTGAACAAACCACTGTTTGCACAGCCCTGAAGTCATTTTAGCGCTGTATCAGTATTTGTCAGTGATGTTCCCATCCGGACTCTCAGGAGAGCAAATTCCTTAGTATTTGAGGTGAATACCAAAAATTTTTAGGTGTCTAAGATAAATTGTGTTTTATAGATAGAATTGAATATGATATTGCCAGTCTGCCATTTTCTCCTCTGCTCAAAAAACTCTCAAGCCCCTTTAAAGTCCTCCACCCTACTCCTAAAAGTTGTTCACCATAGAAGGTCTCTTCAGATGACTCTGCAGGAGTCATGGGCATTTATGAGCTTCGGCTACGATTGACTTTGATGGCAAAACAACATTTTTTTAAACAAAGTTTACAAAACAAAATTACATTTGTCCTTTATCCTGCTACATCTTTGAAGTTGAAAGATGAGTTAATTAAAATCAGTAGCTGCTATGAAAATTCCATCTGTTTAATTGGGCATGTTGCTGCTGGTGGTGGCATCATTCAATTCCTGCAGTGATTTATCTTGAATTTCAGTGATGCATTTTGTCTTATTGTATTTTTTTCCTTTGGTTAGGTAATTTTGAACAAGCCAACGAGGAACTGAGAGGAATTATCAAGAAGATTTGGAAGCGTACCAGTATGAAACTTCTGGATCAAGTCATCCCACCTATAGGAGGTCAGCTTTCATGAGGCCTATGAAAAAAAAGACAATCATCAGAAGGCACATACACAGCCATTAATTTGCAAATGTTTGGCAATAATAATATGCACAAACATGACAAAATAAACCTGCACAGTTCCTGTGCTTCTCAGGGTTCTAAACTATCAGAAACTGCAACTCCACAACAGTTTCAGGCAGTTTCCTGAAGCTGTCTGTGTTGCCTTCAAAGTGCTGTGAACAGTCATTTACCTGAACCTCCACTGCATTTTACAGTGTTTTTATGAACAAAAAAAACCCACTTTCATGCAGTGTCAGATCATGTCACTCAGTACTTTTGTCATTAATGTTGTAAGGAATGCTTGGAGGAAATACTCATGGGGGGACTTTTTCATTTCCGAAAATACTGTGAACCAGCAAGACTTGATAGAAACTCTGTTTACAGTATGTAAGACCGAGCACAATTTACTTAATCAATGCCTCCTAAGGATTCTTTTTTTTTTCTTTTTTGTCCCAATGTTTTATGTATGGAAAATCATTTGTTGTCAAAACGGAAAGTTCATACAGCATTAGATCAGTTTCCTTAGACTGGGACAGAAGACTTAGAACAACAAATATGAAACACGAAATCTCTGTGCTGTTTTCTCTTCTCTAGATCCATCTATGGATGAGTTACATTTAGATATGTGATCCTTGCGGATGCTATGATAAAACAGTTCACAAGTTATGATCAATTCAGTTGGCCCTTGTTGTTATTAAGTTTTCCTAGTATGAGATTGGGAAATTTAGCCTATTTAAATAGTATAAAAATATAAGTCACACAGCTAGAAATGGAATTGACTCTCTCCATACTGTAGGCTTATATCCAAGGAGTGAGGCTTGATGTGCCTAGTCTGGAAAACAATAAGCAAAAAAAAAAAAAAAATGTGAGAATGGGAAAGTTTATTTATCACTTCAACCATCCAGCATGAAGGGTTAAATACTGTGGATTCAAACATTTTATATTGATAAAAT
The DNA here is from genome assembly GCF_008729295.1 of Plectropomus leopardus. Taxonomy (NCBI): domain Eukaryota; kingdom Metazoa; phylum Chordata; class Actinopteri; order Perciformes; family Serranidae; genus Plectropomus; species Plectropomus leopardus. The sequence continues at coordinate 400,645 of NC_056464.1, forward strand.
CAGCATGCATTTCTCTATCATTGTTTTGTTCTTTTTATTGTTGGTACTCTCCATGATGATTCTATTTGATTTTTAAATGAGCAGCTGTACTTAAACTCTTTTAGACCCCAGGTGGTTCAGTATGTTCTGTGTTGTCTTTTAATTATAATTTTCAGTTCTGGATTTCTAGATTGGTTTAGAATTCACAATTGTCATTTGGGTTGAAGAAAGAGCTTTCATTTCCTATGAATAATACAACGCTGCTGAATAATATGCTCCTTAGTTTCTCACCCTTCATTATATGCAGTCAATGTATAAAACCAGTGATTCAAATTCAGTTTTTTCACTCAGATTGAAATAGTTTCAATTTGCACAGATGACTCATTGCAGTTGCAAATGTCTTTCTTTGTTTTTCATTGACATGTAGTATAATTGTGCCCAATATGATGTAGTGGATGATGAGAACAACTCTTGATAAGCAGATATTCAAATGCCTACCCAAAACTGAAATTTCTTTTGGATACTCCATAGATGACCCTCAAGGTCAGCTAATGGATCTAAATTATGACAGATTTTATTGCCCATTCGACACTTTGAGTTAATTTACGACTCATTTTGGGCGAGGAGCTGTCAACTGAGGTCCTACAAAGACTCAAGGAGACATGAGGAGATCCATACATCATAGAAACTGACAATTTCTGCTTTTGTTGCGCAACTAACACGTGACATACCCACACATCTCCAGACTGTAATAGCACCACATAAACTGATTTTCGTAATCATTTCATTTCATTTCATTTCGTCACCCTCTGCCAGCAGCATGCTACACACTGAATGGAAAGACTCTTAATACAGACTTGCATTTTGATATGCATCTCCTTTATCTGTACCTTAATTATCCTTCCTTTACACTGTTGTGTGCAGATGCTATACAGTTTTGTAATCATGTGAATTGTGATTTGTGTAATTATGGGTTTTGTTGACAGTCCTTTGGTCATATTAAGTAATTTCATACTTTGTTATATTTCGATGCTAGTACTTGTATACCTTTACTGCAATAGGATCTTTAATAGCCTTTAATTATATATATGTTTCGACACCATAGTATTATACTTACTTATTTTTACATATATTTGTTATGTTTGTTAAAAGTGGTTGATACTGTTTTATGTAGTTAATGATCTGCCAAAGAATTATTTGGTTTTCTCATCAGTGTTTGATATCAATCAGCAGAGGAGACTGTCATGGTTTCAAATATTGAAGATTTGGCTCATAGTGAACTTTATCAACACTTTAGGAAGAAATTAGATCTAGACAGTTAAAACAGTGAGACTGGTAAAAGGGAGAAGTGCATTTTTCCTGCTTTGATGGTCAAGCACCACACCCCTTTGTCACAGGAGTTATAACCCCCGTGAAGTCAAAGGACTTTTGGCTTTTTGGGTTTTGTGTTTTTGGGCTTTTTAGGTTTTTGCTTTTACCTTTCTGAGCTTTTGCTTCTTCTCACCCTAACTAATTGTTGATTAATTAATGAATCCCCTATTTAAACTGCTACAATGAAATTTATCACACCTAGCACACCTCAGTAACTTGAGGTAGAGCTTGAAGAGTCAGAGGTGTTCTAAAATTGCCAGTGTACAGCAGATTTAACCCTTTTAAATGCTCATCTTATTTGAAAGCATTCTATGCGTCACATGCTTTTCTTTGTTTTAACAGATGATGAAGTGACAGTGGGAAAATTCTATGCCACTTTCCTGATCCAGGATTATTTCAGGAAATTGAAGAAGAGACAAGAGGAGTACTATGGTTACCGGCTCACCAAGAAAAGTGCTACCAATGAGATACAGGTGAGTAGTTATTTGTATGTGCAGTGAATTGATCTTTGTCAATCTAATTTATTTGATTCATGTGACTGCCATTCAAAATAGTAAGTAAGGATAATGCTAATGCATTTGTTTAACATGAGATACTGATTTTACTTTTTAAATGTTTTTCAAGTGGTATTATAAGTTTAAAAACTTCTTGCCAGATTTGCATATGGATGAGAACATTTAAATATCCAGTTAAATACTAACTGCTTTATGTTGTATAATTTGTGGGAAAATAAGGGGATGGAGGACAGATTTATCGAGTTAGCACTGAGTTTCCCAACTTCAACATCTAAGACCAACATTAAAACCAAAACATAAACATCAAAGAACATGAGAAAGGTATGTGGGGTAAGACCTTGTCCTGAAAAACATTCACCAGATCCACTGAAAACAACCACTGACACCTGTAATGGCATATGGCTGAGACATTATAGAAACATTCACCAGAGACTGCTGCTGCTCCTTTAAAAAGCAGAGTTCAGAGTTGACTGAAGGGGATTCTGGGAGATGGAGTATGTGGGCTTGGTTGTAGTCTTTCTGCTGGTGGACTGTGGCTGCGTTCCAAAAGTCATTCAACATGCCCTTCTTCACGTCCTCTCAGCACTTGCCCTCGGGGGAATCCCCTCTGCCATTTTAAGGGCCGTTCCAGTAGTCTAAAAAATTTAAGTGCTGCATTGCAGCTATGAATGTGATGCAAAAAAATACATCCATGGTTAGGGGGCAGTAATAAATACAATTAAGGTTGCACCACAGAAGAAAGATAGGATGAATAAATAGGTAAATAAATTTAAAAAAAATATAGTTAAATACAGGTACGTTCACCATCTGATGCTTTTCAGTTTCACTTCTAATATATCTCATAGGCCTGTATAGGTCGGCTTACACATATAAAAATCCACTCAGATAGTTGCTTATTGAAAAATGTCATGTAATTAATTGCAGTTAGGCTAATATGTATGTATATTTGTTATGTTCAGCTTGTGTAATTTCTTTATTTCCAACATTATCTGTAAATGCATGTGAAAATGCTGTTTTTCAAGATATCATAACCCCATTAACAATAATAGTTATGATAATCATGATACAGACCACACTCAAAAATGATTATTCAAAAAGTCATGCAGCTGATTGCCAATGTGTGTGTGTACTGTGTATATATATATATATATATATATATATATATATATATATATATATATATATATATTTTCTGATTATTAAAAAATAAATTCAGTAATTAAGTAAACCAGGGCAGGCATGTTTTGATTTCAGTCCCCTGCCAACCCTTGGCTTTCCAAGTGGCCTCTGTGTGATGTCAGCTGTTACGTAACACCAAGGGCTGAGGGGGAAGTGAAGTGAAGTCAAGTCAAGTCAGTTTTATTTATATAGCCCAGCAATAATAGAAACAGATGCATGTCATATTACAATAATGGTAGGTGTGAAATTAGTAATTGCTCTCTATGATGATGTTGATAGAGATGATAACAGTCTCATGCATATGTGAAAGGGAGTGAAAGGCAAGATCACAGCATCGGCGCAACCAGGACCAGACCACGATCAGGGCGAGCGGGGGGCACAGAATCAGTACAGCCACAGCACGAGCACAACCAAAGGCAGGGTCGCGGCATCAGCACAGCTATCACCACGGTCAGGCACAGTCAAGGTTACGGCCAGGATCCAGGGAAACTAGGAAACAAGGGAGCAGGAACGCTCCCGAGAGGCAACAGGATTAGCGTAGTGCAGTTCAACAGACCCAGGCTCTGTAATCGCGAGCCCCAGGTAGTGAGAGTACCACATGGCTATCACAGAGCTAAGCTAAGCTTGCACATGGCAATGCAGTAAACAGACATGCATGATTTCTGATGGCGGCATTGAGAGAAGGAAAGGAGCTCAGCGTATCAGAGGAAGTCCCCCGGCAGGTTAAACCTATGTCAGCCTAACTATGGGCTGGTCCAGGCAGCCTGAGCCAGCCCTAATTATAAGCTTTATCAAAGAGGAAGGTCTTAAGTCTACCCTTAAAAGTTGAAACGGTGTCTGCCTCCCTGACCGAAAATGGAAGATGGCTCCATAGGAGAGGAGCATGGTAACTGAAGGCTCTGGTTCCTAACCTACTTTTGGAAATTTTGGGAACCACAAGTAACCCTGCGTTTTCAGAGCGCAGTGATCTTGAGGGTTGGTAAGGAACTATGAGCTGTGACAGATAGGATGGAGCCTGACCATTTAGAGCTTTGTAAGTAAGGAGGAGGATTTTAAATTCAATCCTGGATTTCACAGGGAGCCAGTGCAGAGAAGCTAAAACAGGAGAAATATGATCCCTTTTCTTGCTTCCCGTTAAAACACGAGCAGCAGCGTTCTGAACCAGTTGGAGAGACCTAAGAGATTTGTTGGGGCAACCAAATAATAGGGAATTACAGTAATCCAGCCTAGAAGTGACAAATGCATGTACTAATTTTTCAGCATCTGTTTGGGATAGGATATGTCTAATTTTTGCGATGTTAAGCAAGTGAAAGAAAGCCGTCCTTGAAGTTTGTTTTATTATGGGAGGCAAAGGATAAATCCTGGTCAAATAAAACTCCGAGGTTCCTTACAGTTGTGCTAGAGGCCAGGGTAATGCATCTAGAGAAATTAAATTGTTGGAAAAGGAGCTTCTGAAGGTGTTTTGGGCCAAGAACAATAACTTCAGTTTTGTCTGAATTCAACATCAGGAAATTACGGCTCATCCAGGCTTTTACATCCTTAAGACATGTTTGAAGTCTAGATAGCTGATCAGTTTCATCTGGTTTCATAGATAGATATAATTGCGTATCATCAGCATAACAATGGAAATTTAAGGAATGTTTTCTAATTATGTTGCCTAGAGGAAGCATATATAAAGTGAAAAGGATTGGTCCAACCGAACCTTGTGGCACTCCAAAGCAGACCTTTGTATGTGCGGAGGGTTGATCATTGATGTGAACAAATTGGGAACGATCTGATAAGTATGACTTAAACCAGGCTAGTGATGTTCCTTTAAGGCCAATTGAGGTTTCAAGTCTGTAGGAGGGCAAATGGAATAACTTTTTGAATAGCAGCGTGTGATTTTGTCCTGAGCATGCGTTGTTGCTGTTTTGAAGTGAGAGTATACAGACTTGCCTTGACTTAGTCTCTTTTTCTCATCATTCCTTCACTCCCACAGTTTCTTCCAGCCAGTCGGCTAGTTGTTCTGCTGCTATATGTATAAACTCTATCAAAATAAAGCACTTCCATGTTTAAAGGGAAAAATGATTGGGGTAATTTACAGCTGAACTTAAAATTTCCCTGAAGGTCCAATTTATAAGATGAAGGATCATCTTTTGGCATAAATGGAATACAGTATTCATAACTATATTTTCATTAGTTTAAAATCACAACAAAAAAAAAGAAAATAATTGTTTTGGGTTTTTTTTTTTACCTTCAGCTGTGACGTTTACTAATGGAGTGGGTCCTCTTCCACAGTACCACAGTGTTGTTCTACTGTAGCCCCAAACAAACAAACTAAACTCTGACTTTAGAATAAGACCATTTGTATTTTTGAGACTCTCAGTATGTTTATATGTTAGAAAAAGGTTTTTTTTTTTGGTAAATCCAACTGAAACTGGACTTTTAAAATACATGTAAACATGTTAGTCCAACTGAAATCGGACCTAAATTGATTGGAAGTTCACATTTGTGTGCTGTTTTTTTTAATGTTGGGTATTGTTGCCTGTGTATTGCACTAAAACTTGGTCATTTGTGTTTCGATGTCCCTTGCGAAAAACAAACAAACAAAAAAGTCATCAAATAAAAAATAGTATGGACCCTTCAAAAAAAGGAACTTTAAATAATTAATAATGGAGGAGAAAGTGAAAATTCAAAGTAAAATCCACATGATGTAAAACAACTAAAGTTTATTCTAAAGTGTTATGCAAGCTGATTTTTTACTCTTATAACAATAAAAATCATCTAATAGTAACAACCATTGTAATATGTGCAAATTATTTTGTACACGATTTTTCCCAGCCCAGTATTTCGTTATTGACCTGCTGATGCTTTTAAAAATGCACACATGCATTTAATGGGAATTTGATTCTTCTTTTCTTTATGAACCAAATATTTTTCTGTGTCCATCAGGCAGGGCTGAGGAACATCGAGGAAGAGGCCGCTCCAGAGCTTCATAGAGCCATCTCTGGAGACCTTGTGACTGAAGAAGAAAGAGAACGAGCTATTGACGAAGCTGCAGTGGAGGGCATCTTCAGGGTAACAGAACAGAGTGAATGGATGAATGGATAGGTGGAGGGAGTAAGGTAAAGAAGTTTGGAAGTCATTATATGGGCTAGGCTCTTTACTGTCTTAAACAGTGGTCTATAGAAAACAATGACACACTATCCTCTCAAAACTGAAAAGCACCTCCAATTTCCCACTAACTCAATTGTAATATTTTAAACTGCAAATTTTGTTGTTTCAAAAGTAAATTAAATTCAGCAAGTTGTGTGCCCTTCACCTCGTACACTAAGTGCCTCCTTCACCCTAATCCTAACCATCCATGCCAGCATGTGCTTGTTTTGTCTAAATGTAACCTTGTGCAGCGACATCCCACCATGTGCTTCTGTTGACATCACAGGATACATGAAACACAATTTGTAGATGTGGAAGTCCACTGCATAGTGGCAACATGTGATGAGTTGGGATGAGAATGTGTCGAGTGTTATAATTCTTGACAAATTAAAAACAAGGGAATGAATAAACAAAAAAGAGAGCACGATTTAAACATACCATACTGACCATCTGGTGTGTAATGTTTTTGTATTAACTTGTATCCACATTTGTATTAAGCATGTGTCCATGATGACTATAGCCCTCTGTGCTATCTTTTCCGAAACAGAGACAAGGTAGTCTCTTTGGAAACCACTCGGACCCTTTTTCTGTGGAAAGTGAGTTAGGCAATGCCAGCCAGCCCACGAGCCAGAGGCCTCTTCAAATGGCAGAAGGACTCATCAACAATATAAATATCACCAACAGCAACAAGAGTCACAGGTATTTGTGATCATGCTTACATTTGGATCCATTCACTTTGTTTTGCTCAACCTGAAGTATACTGCATTATTAGCACATTATTTTTTCACTATTTGTTCCTTTGAGATGTACTACTGTACATTGTTTCACAAAATTAGACAATACAGTACAGTATTGCTGTTGTTACAACTGAGCACAGCACTCCTTTTGTGGCAGGTTTTCCAACTATCATGTTGTCATGAAACACTTAAAGCCTCTCCTTGATGTAATAAGAGAAGAGGATATTTAAAAACATTGTTATTAATTACTCTTAGGGTCTTCAAATTTTGTGTTATTTTTCAGTTTAGAGGGTATTTATCAAACTAAAGTGCAAGTGGGCCAATATCATCTGATTTACATTAAGTGACTCTATAATAATAAGTAATATCTGCTGCCACACTCTTGATGCTTTTCCATTGCATAAAAATGCCAAATGTTTACTTTTTTATTTTTTGCAGCGAAAAATGAGCTAAAGAGAGCCTCTCTGATCATTCCATCTGGAAACAAAATATAAGTGTTACTGGTTTGACTAGCCTGACCTATAAGATGTCAATGCAAGAGCCAGTCTGCAAATTACTTAAGAAAAATTAATGTAATCAATTATTTTGAGATTTTACAATGAAACTTCATGAAAGAAACAGTAATAGTTACTTCCCATATTTTAGAAATTTTAAGACTTTTGAAAGATTGATTCAAGACTTTTTATCACCAATTAAAGCCTAAGTTAATTAGTTTTAGAGGTCCTGGACAGTCTGTTTTTCATTCTTAACACAGTACTGAAAATGCTCTGCTCAGAATCCCATATGATATTATGTGCGCTGATGCTGGGGATGTAAGTCCTTTTGCTGCTTGACCTAAGTGCAGCTTTTGACACTGTTGACCAAGGCGGGTATAACAGGGACACCCCTTGACTGGTTTGCCTCCTATTTGTCTGACAGGATTTTTCCTGTGGCCCTTGAATATTATGTACCCTCATCTGCTCAGCTAATATGTGGTGTACCCCAGGGTTCAATCCTTGGCCCTGATATGTTCTCAATGTACATGCTCCCCTTGGTTTCTTCATCAGTTACTTTATGCTGACAATGCACAGCTGTAGGCTACCTCTCTTTCACACCAAATTACCTATGTATATATATATATATATGTTTAAATTTCCCTCTCTCCCTTTGGGCAGTTTCTTCCTTCAAAATTCGGGTCCTCAACCAGAGGCCTGGTAGCTCAAGGGTCCTGCACAGTATCTTAGCTGTTCCTAGGACTGCTCTCTCTCTTTCTCTCTCTCTCTCTCTCTATATCTATATATATACATATATGTATGTATTTGTAGAAACACTTACCATATGTATGTGTATATATATGTATGTGTATGTATGTATGTGTGTGTGTGTGTGTGTGTATGTATATATATGTGTGTGCAGTGCTCAGCATAAATGAGTACACCCTAACTGATTTGTCAAAAAAACACATATCTCCCCTTAGAATAAATACCTTCTGTGGGATACTATTGATAGGATCATTTACTGTGATGACTTCTCAAAGATGGAGACACAGGTTGATACTCCAGGTTTAATACGAGTACTTGCATTGATACAGAAATGACAGAAACATCATACAAATACATACTAACACCTATACACTAAAATGTGTGCACAAATCTGGTTTATTGGTTTTAAATGAGATTGCTCAGTAATAACTAATTGGAAGTTTTCTAACAAAAAATTAGTTAAGACCATGGTGCAAAAATGAGTACACCCCAATGATTGTCATAGGAATACAATCTGGTAAAATTATAATTAACAGGGATCTAGAGTCTAATCAACCATCACATCACACACATACACAAACACACACACACACACACACACACACACACACACACACACACACACACACACACACACACACACACAGGTGGCCACCAGGTAATTGACAATTTAGGGTGGTATTTAAGAGAGAGAATCCACTCCCATGCTGACAAACCACGTGGAAGAGAAATGTCATAAGACTTAAAAAAGAAGATAATTTCTTAACATAAAAAAGGCCAAGGCTACAAGAAAATTAGTAAAGTATTGCTAATAAGTCAGAATGAAATAGAAAAAAAAAATCAAAAAATTCCAAAAGGATTGACTTGTGGGAAGCTCGCTGAAAACGTCCACGGAATTTAACACCTTGATACGAGCGTCTTATGATTCTCATCACAAGACATTGAAGAAAAATCGGCATGCAAGTTCATCACAGTTCACCAAAGCATTAGAGTCAAACCAGGGTAAGTGTTTCCCATGACACAATACGCCATACACTGCAGAGGAGTGGCATGCATGGGTGTCATCCACAAAGGAAACCACTGCTGAAACCCATGCACAAAAAAGCCCGTCTAGCATTTGCCAGGGCCCATGTTGACAAAGACATGGACTAATGGGACTCTATACTTTAGAGTGATGAGACAAAGATAAATCTTTTTGGCACTGATAGGTTCCAAACTGTATGGCGTCACAAGAGCAAGGAGCACAATCATTATGTAATTATGCATGAGGGGTTAAATAGTGTTTAAGTGCACGGGAGTTTCTTTGCTCACATTTACAGTTTAGCCAAATAATCTGGTAACTGGGCCTCTCTGCACCCTAGAGTGATATTGTCTTCATTTATCATTTTATGCACTTTCAAAATATTAGTAGACTTCTTACCAATTCACTTCCCATGCTAAGCTATTTTACAGACCCTTGGAGGTATTAATACTTGGTATCCTAACTGAGAGTTGTGTAGAAGGGCTACACGTGGGGACTTGTTGTGTAGGTGAGCATAGCATTTAAAAACAGCTAATGCTAAATTTGTTGCCTTTAACCCTGATTATTGTTAAAAAATATTTCTGTTAAAAAACAACAACAAAAAAAAAAAAATCAAGGTTAAGTGTGAAAACTAAGTACAACATGGAGTCTGAGCAGATAACTGAGTGGTGTGAGATAAAAGACATTGATGTGAAAAAAGTGCATTGGTCCTAATTAATGTATCTGTTAATGTCACTGATGATGTAATCTATACAGAACTAGATGGGGAAAAGACTTTTTGTCACTATAAAACAAGAGGGAGATGTTTAGCCAACACTGACAAAAAGCAACTGATTTTAGTTGAGACATATCTTCAGCTGACGTACCTGTACAGTTGCTACCCACAGGTGGTATAGAACCATGGCTGGTTAGTGTTACTGAGACTCAAAGATCCCTTCATGAACCAGATGACTTCCAGACCAAGTCAATGACATTCCTAGCTAATGAAGGTAAGATCTTAGCTGATGTCACAGGTTTGCACACATCTGCTCCACCCACTCGTCAAGACCTGAACACAGACCTTGTGAGTGCCATCTCCTCCTTTGCTGACGTGTTAAGGCATGCCTGCAGATGGACAAGGTTACCGCAAGCTGCGCATATTCTCAGGTGTAAAACCAACTCCTCATGGAGAAGAGGAGTACGACGCCTGGGCTGAACAAACACCACACGTTAAAGGAGTGGCAGTGTCCCGACACAATTAGTGAGTGAATGTCAGCATACTTACTCAGACTTGATAAACTGTTGCATGCGGTCCATTGTCAAGGTGGAATTGAGGTAGCTGACATGAATCGAGCTCGCATCAAACAAGTTGCAAGAGGACCTCTGTCTCATGTTCTAGTTGCACTGCGCATAAGAATGACATACAAACTCAAGCCTCCTCCAAGCTTCACTGAGCTGCTGCGTAATGTTAGAGAAGAGGAATACATGATCCTTGAAAGACAAAATGTAAAGAACGCAACTTCTACTTCCAGTTAAGCCTGTTGAGTGTGCTAGTGCACCCATCATCCCTGTCCAACCAGAAATGACAATGATAGCTTCCATTCCTGAGAATGATGCTGCAATAGAAAACCTTAAAAGAGAGTTTCAAAGCCTTAAAAGTGATGTTACAGGCCCGATCTATGCTTCAGTAGTGGCCTCTGAAGGTAATATACAGCAGCAAACACCAAATTACAAATGGAGAAATACTGCAAACCCACCTGCATGCAACAAAGAGAGAGCACCAGACCCTATATATTGTGCTGATGTCTTTTGCTATAGGTGTGGTGAAGATGGCCATTTCAGGCGTGAATGTCAAAATCCAGAAAATCTCAGAAAAGTCAACATGGGTCTCCTTAAAGCAAAACAGCCTGCGGGAAACTTCCCAGGGGCTCAGTAGAGGGACGACTTGAGGCCCCAGAGAAGATACGTTCTACCAAAGGTCCAGATGGTCTAATTGGACCAAGCTCTGTTGTCTCTGTACAAATTGAGGATGTCCATAGAAAAGTATCACTTGGTAGCTGGTCTCAAGTCACTCTGCCTTATCGTTCCTTTTACAAAAAGCATCTGAAGCACCTGCCCCTGATTCCTATTGAATGCTTAGAGCCATACCTCCATCCTGAGGTATGTCAAAAACATGAGACGTGAGTGAGCTTCAAGCTGCCTATCAGTTGGCTGAGAGTAAGGCAGACATCAAAAACACAGGAAATAAGAAATGCTATGATCAGAGAGTCAATTTCTGTCGACTTGCTGCCAGAGACAGGGTCCTAATCAGAAACCTTGGGCTGTGCTACACTGCAACCACATTCTGCCTATTGGACAGGAAGTGCAACTGCAAAAAGGAAAAAACAAAGAAACACAAAACCCGAAAATGAGAGTCAGCAAATGAACAGAAATCAAAAAGAACTGAAAACTGCTGCTCCATTTCTGAACACGTTGACAAACTTTCTGAATCTGACTCAGAAGAGGAAGAAATTGGTGTATGGTACAGTTGTTATGTACCACAACATTCATGTTATCCATAACTTCAAAACAGGCAACGCTCCGAACCCTTTGGCCTGGATTTGGACATCAGGCCTGCAGTTTCAGGAAGCTCAGACCTGGAAAACGACGTGTCTGCAGAGCCTTCAGCATCACATTAAGCTGCAGTGCAAAAGTCCACAGATGAGACTGAAATGACTCTTGAAAGTACTGTTGATCAGACTGTCAGTCAAACTGTTGTGACTGAGAGTCACACTGCAGTGCAGATAACTGATGAAACACCAACACTAGGTGACACAGTTGAAAGACCAGACAATGACACAGTTTTGGAAAAAACTTTAAGACCTCAAAGGCAGATTAAAGTACCACACTGAATGACCTATGACATGTCGTTGCACCAGTAGAGGTCTATATTACTCATTATGATGTGTCACTTTCTTCTGTTAAAAGTTCTTTGTTCAAGTGCATAGGCTAAGATTGCTAATGTTGTAATATGTGAAACCTCAGTCATGAGGACATGACCATTTTCATGAGGGAAGAGTGTAGTACCCTGGTTACACATGTCTATAAATATTTTTTTATATTTTCCTTAATTGCATATAAGGGTTTAAAATGCTTTATTTTGGGAGAAAACACGTTATAAATTGTGTTTCTTTTTTTATATGTCTCATTTAACTCAGCAAACATTAGCAGCTGTGAAGTGTAAACACTCAGAGTTGTTGACAGGAGTAGACGGGGTGTCAATCAAAAGGGAAAAGTCCATCGCTGTGTTCCTACCTATCGTTTTTGCAGGGAGGGACAAGAGAAAAAAAATGGGAGAGAAGAAGGACACGTGTGAACCAAGCCCCAGGAAGTGCGCTATGTGTTGAAGCAAAATTTACATAGTGGCCAAAAGTGTAATTACACCGTTTGAGTCGGTCACATGATGACACTGGCCCAGTAAGACTTTTCCCCATTTGCTAACATGGGGAAAGAGACGTCTGCAAATCAGTAAATAATTTTTTGTGTGGGAGTTTCTTTGCTCACATTTACAGTTTAGCTAAATAATCTGCTAACTGGGCCTCTCTGCACCCTAGACAGCGCTAGACTTCTCACCAACTCACCTCCTATGCTAAGCTATTTTACAGAGTCATCAGAGGTATTAGTACTTTGTAACCTAACTGAAAGTTGTGTAGGAGGGCTACACATGGTACCCACAGTAAAGCAGGGTGGTGGCAGTGTTCTTCTGTGGGGTTGCAAGAGTACTGCAGGTAATGGGGAGATGCATTTCACTGATGATATCATGAATTCACAAATCTACACGAAATACTTAAAGAGAAGATGCTACCATCCCTCTGTGTACTGGGTCACCGGGCACTCTTCCAACATAATAATGACACAAAACATACATCTAAGGTCACTATTTCATTTCTGAGGCAGAACAGGGTGAAAGTGATTCAGTGACCAAGCACATCACAAGGTCTCAACCCAATAGAGCACTTATGGGGAGTTCTGAAAAGGCAAGTTGAACGTCATTCTCCATCCAGAATGGAGAAAGATAGATGAAGCAGTACGTTGCCAACTTGTTAATTCAATGTCTAGAAGAGTTGGTGCTGTTCTTAAAAATCAAGGAGGCCATCCAAAGTATTGATGTAGTAGGATTTGTAGGGATTTAGTAGGGTGTAATCATTTTTGCAACACCTCAATTTAGTTAACCACACTTGATATGATAGATGAAGCGCAGCAAATTGTACTCATAGTCACTCAGCAATGGATACAAATTTTGATTTTCAAAGGGGGTGTACTCATTTATGCTGGGCACTGTATTTATGTATATATATCTATATATATGTGTGTGTGTGTGTGTGTGTGTGTGTGTGTGCGTGTGTGTGTGAATGTGACTAAAGTGCAAAAGCATGTTGGGTTTAAAAAAAAAAAACAAAACAAAACAAAGAAAATCTATATGTGGTGGTTTATGTATATATTGTTGTGTGTCCAGTAGGCAACTTGTTAATTTTAATCTGGGGGAACGAGCTGTGAACACTTCTCAGTCACACACTGGTCCTACTCAGCACCACATCTTCCCTCTCTCATATGAATGAAAAGACGCATATTAACAAGGCAAGATCCGGGACATTTCAAGTTAATATAGTCTTTTAGAGTATTAAAACCTCTCAAAACCCAGCAGGTCTCCACCGAAAACCTACTTAGGCTAGTTCTAATGGATAGCATTGCACATTAAAAATAAATTCAAGGTTTAACTTCTATCAATATGAACAAGGTACACACTGTTAGCTTGGTTATATTCTTACCATTTCATTTGCTGAATTTTACAGAAACCATGATCATCAAAGCATAATTTAATTAGATTTAACAGCATGGTAAAAAAAAAAGAAACAGAACAAAAGTGCTGACTCCCTACCTTTAAGGCATTCAGAAGGTCCAGATATGTGTCTAAATCCTTGGTCATTTATATTCCTTTAGTCTGTAAGGGTCCACCAATCAAAAGCATCAAAAGGGTTTTTCCTAAAATCAATCATGTGAGGTCCATTGCAAATGGTTTACTAACTGTTTTCAACAAATGGACTACAGTTCAATATCTTCTTGTCTGTACCTTGTTGTTGGTTATGTTTTGTTTTTTTGTTTTTTTAAATACTTTGCTCGCTACAAAATAGAAGTATTCCAGAGCCTTTCTGTGTATTTTGACCCCAGAACCCCTTGAGCCCTGTCATGTATCTTTGTAGCCATGGTAGTCTACTGCTAGCTTCCAAGGCCTTTTTTCTTAGAATCATGGCTCAGTGACAGTATTTATGTTATATAATTTGGAATTTTACATGGATTGCCATTCAGGAATTTCTGCACTTGTCCACAAAACAAAATATATGCTTTGTTTCTGGAAAGTTTGCCTTGCACCCTTCTCTGATGAACACATTTCCACATACAATCTGAAAAGACATAACAAGAGAAGACTACTTTCATATGTCCCGCATGTTACATAACTCTCTCTTAATGCAATGACAGGCTTACTTCCACCAGACAGCTGAGACAAATAATGAACTGGCAAATCAAACTGACAAGTGAAATGGGAGGACTGAATAAAGATTATATAAGATCCCATTCAAGAGGTGATGATGTCATCAAATTCAGATTCAGATTCAGACCAATTATCCCTATGCCTTTTATTCTTTGTGCATGGATTGTACACTCTTAGGTAATATAGAAACAGGCAGATAATGATAGATAAGAGAAAGTTATATGGCATGCAACAAATTTCGAACAAGGGACACTGCAACTCTGTGGTTGCAGTTAACCACTCAGCCATCCCCACACCACATATGCACTGTTCATTATTGAAATGATAACTTATGCTGGTTTGAATGTTTACATGATCGTTTCATTTTTGTCCCCTGTTTTAACAGCTTCTATTGACAGTAAGTTGGAAGAACTGGCCTCCAACAGTTGATGGCTGCCAGAGTACTTCAACACCATGACCTTTGACTGTGGCAAACACAGAAATGCCAGGAGCCTCAACAGATACAAAGACAGATTATGATGAAAGAGACTGCCAAGGCTGCCAACCCACCATATATATATATATATATATATATATATATATATATATATATATCTACATTAAAGAAAGTTGGAATAGTTGGCAAAATCATTCGATCTGTCTTTAATGTAGAAATATTAATGAATAGAGATTTATTACACTGAAAAAGCAATGAATTGACTTGAAGAATTGAAGATTGTCTGCCTAGGTAATGTAGTAGTTTTTCTCATTTTGTGTGGTGTTTTAGTGTGTTTGATCCATGTGTGATTAAAGTCTAAATGCAATAGCATCTGCACCTGTGGTGATGTCATATGAAAAGATGAAGGGCCACAAAACACATAGTTAAAGATTATGTCATCTTCCTTCAAGGGGTAGGGTACAAAGCACAATACAGTTTGGTTGCCAGTGGTATGCAGCCACCATCAGGGGCAAACTTAGTGAAGAGATGTAATAAAGATGTTGTAATCATGCAGTTGTTATCAGGACCCTTAATGCAGACACAGGAGACAGGTGGTTATTTTCACAATTTAATGGTCTGTTTGGGTTAATAATAAATCCGGATGATAGAAGAATGAGTAATGGGTGGTTTTGTATAGCAACCCAATTATCCTTTAAAGGGAAGATGATGTCTCTTTAAAGTTGAATATATGCTCCTGTCTGTAATGGTGCACTCGCATTGCAAAATCATCCTCAGAAAAACAAAATTTCCATTTACACCACTGTAATAATCCCGTGTACAATGCACAAAAGATGCAGATGGCATAAGTTATAGAAGTGTCATCTTTGTGCATTAACACATCATGCTTGTTATCCCAACCACTGCCAAGCAGCCAGGGACAAGTCGTCCCTTCAGTAATAAGACATACTAGCCTGAGAGGCGACAGTGAGTCACTGTCACCTCTCGTTGGCTGTAGCAGAGGAGGAAGAAGAAAAAAAAAGAGGAAAAAAAATAACAAAAGTCAATTGATACAGCATAGAAGTTATAGTCTCAGTGATGACTGTTATCCTCAAAACAAGCAGCTCCCAGAAAGAAGCAATGCTCTGTGGCAAAGAAAAAAAAAACGATGTACAAAGAAGCAAAAGTAGAGAAAATTTCTGTGTGGCTTTCTAACATTGGTGACAGCTCATTGGGAGTAAAGAAATGCAGTTTGATGCTGAACTCGCAACCTTTTGTTAGACTGGTAAGTAACATCTTACGTTGACCAAAACATGTCGACTGAAACATATCTTAAGTGTAACTAATGACAACACAAACTGAAGGCTTACAGTTCGCCTTAAACTTTTCAAATGGCGTAAGTTAAGTAAGCTAAAAAGCTACAAAGTAACCTGTAGACAAACACCACACATGAAGATCATAAGATAGCAGCCTGATTTCGACTAAAGTCTTGCTCTGCTGTCACCTGAGTTGTCTTCATTATGACTGATGACTGTAAATTACAGTTGTATGGACAGTGTAGCAGACCAACTGAAATAATGTTGATCAGTTCACCTTATTGTAACCATTCAGAAGAAGATTAAAAGTTTGGAAACTTTGCTATCCTTATATGAGGACATTACAGATTTTTTTAACAATATTTTTTTTTTTGGACTGAATAACAATGACAAAAAGCAAGAAATCATTCACTATAAACTACAGTAGCTGACATCTTTAAAGAGTAGTTACTAAGGACCTAATTAGGGAACGAATAACCAACATACTATTAGTTGATGGTCAGTTCTTGAGTGACTCCCAAACAAATGTTATACAGTAGCTTATCATTAGTTAACCATTAGTTAACACTTAATTAGTGAACAGGAACCAAGGTTATTTTTTTTTAATTTTATAAAAAACATTGATACCAAAATCAGCGCAAAAAAAGCAGAATCTTATGTAAATGACATGATGCAACTATCTGACGAACAGCCCATTATTGTTAAAATGCAAACTACATACAGTGGGTTATAAAAAGTCTACATACCCCTGATTTAATGCCATGTTTTGTGGTGTAAAATAATTAAATCAATATCAATAATTTCAGAATTCTTTCCACCTTTAATGTGACCGATATACCCTGCACAATGCAAGTGAAAAACAAACTGAAATCCTTTAGGTGGATAAAATTAAAAACTAATATAATGTGGTTGCATAAGTATGCACACCTTCTCAAAATTGGGGATGTGGCTGTGTTCAGAATTAACCAAATATATTGAAACTAATTTGAAATAGTAGTCAGTACACACCTGCCGTCAACTGAAGTGACTCTGATTAGCCCTAAATAAAATCCAGCTGTTAAAGTAGCACTTTCCTGACATTTGCTTAGTTGTAACTCACAGCAAAAGCCATTGTCTGCAAGGCGCAGACAAAGCATGAAAGGGATCACATTGTTGAAAGGAACCAGTCAGGCGAAGGGTACAAAAGAATTTCCAAGACATTAAATATGCCATGGAACACAGTGAAGACCATCATCAACACGTGGAGAAAATATGGCACAAAAGTGACATTACCAAGAACTGGACGTCCCTCCAAAATTGATGAAAAGATGAGAAGAAAACTGGTCAGTGAGGCTGCCAAGAAGCCACAGCAACATTAAATGAACTGCAGGAATTTCTGGCAAGTACTGGTTGTGTAGTACATGTCATGAACTGTGGCGCAGGAAGGTAGGACCCAAATGCAAAACTCAGACCAGGTAAGAGCAGCTAAACAAGGTTTATTCCCAGCAGAGGAGTCCAGAGCAAGAGGCAAAAAAGCAAGGTCAAAAAACAAGCGAGGTTCAAACACAAAAAGAGCTACTGACAAGGCTGCGGACCAAAGCTGTTACGTGGATGAGGAGGATCAACGAACTGGTGACGAGACAAGACACAAAGGGGGAATATATGCGGGACTAATGGGGCGGGATGAGAAACAGGTGCGGGAAACACAATCAGGGATGAGTGATACCAAAATAAAACAGTAAGACAAGACATGAAACATGAGGGAGAAAATAAAACACTAAACAGATCGCAGACCATGACAGTACATGCAACAACAATCTCCTATTGGGTAGGGTGGCAAAACGGAAGCCTTTTCTCACCAAGAAAAACATCTAAGCCCAGCTACATTTTGCAAAGAAAATATATCAAGTTCCCCAAAGGCATGTGGGAAAATGTGTTATGGTCAGATGAGACCAAGGCTGAACTATTTGGCCATAATTCCAAAAGGTGTGTTTGGCACAATAAGAACACTGCACATTACCAAAAGAACACAAAGCATGGTGGTGGCAGCGTCATGCTTTGGGGCTGTTTCTCTTCAGCTGGAACTGGGACTTTGGTCAAGGTGGAGGGAATCATGAACAGTTCCAAATACCAGTCAGTTTTGGCACAAAACCTTTAGGTATCTGCCAAAAAGCTAAGGATGAAGAGGAATTTCACCTTTCAGCATGACAACGACCCAAAGCCTACATCCAAATCAACAAAAGAATGGCTTCACCAGAGGAAGATTAAAGTTTTGGGATGGCCCAGCCAGAGCCCAAACCTGAATTCAATAGAAAATCTGTGGGGTGACCTGAAGAGGGCTGTACACAGGAGATGTCCTCACAATCTGAAAGACTTGGAGCTCTATTGCAAGGAAGAGTGGGCAAATATTGTCAAGTCAAGATGTGCCATGCTGGTAGACTCCTACCTGAAAAGACTCAATGCTGTAATAACATCAAAAGGTACTTCAACAATGTATTAGTTTTAGGGTGTGCACGCTTATGCAACCACATTATTTTAGTTCTTGGTTGTTCTTCTACATCTTAATTATTTTTATTGTTATTTTTCTTAAGCCCACTTTTATGGCACTTCATAACTTCAGCATACTTCAACCTACAAACACCATTCAAACCTCAAAATATTCAACTTAATTAGGAGAAATATTTCAACTTCTTCATATCATTCATACTTTGCAAAATATTCAGCATTTTACGGGCATTTTTCCCCATTCATTCAAATGGGCGGAATGTTCAAACTGGCAAAAAGTTCAACTTTCTTCAAGCATTTTCAAAACCCTTCTCCTCCTTCATACATTCACTCAGCAAATTCATTCCACCTTTAAAATATTCTGCATCATGTCAATATTCAAACATATCCTTCAGATTTCAAATATCTTTCATACTTTTTGAAATATTTAAACTTGTTTGAAACTTAGTCAAAATGCCAATTTCAACATTTAACATTGATATCTATGGGAAAGAATGTTCAACCTTGAAACACATGACCTTATTTGAATCATCTTAAAAACACTTCTCCTCCTTCATACTTACATGTAAAAAGTTCATTCCACCTTCAAAATATTTCACATCATGTCAGTATTAAAACTTGTCTTTCAGATTTCAAATATCTTTCATAGTTTCTGAAATATTCAACTTTGTCAAAGTGCCAAAATCAAGATTTAACATTGATCCTTAAGGCAAAGAATGCTCACATCTAGAGTGAGGGACATGTTTCTATTTTTTTGACTCCATTACCCCTTTTGCTGAAGCACAACATTGGGAAAAGTTGTGTGGAGTTTGGACTGAATGCAGCAGACCGCGAGAGGATCCCCACCGGTGGCATGTGCTGAGCGGCCAGTCAGACTATAGGGGAGAAACAAAACCAAAAGCACCAGATGAAGAGAGGGAGGGGAGCAGGCATCAGGGCAAGGCTGACCCGACTGGGACTGAGAGCTGTTCCCCTTGCAAGCCGTCTTCTGGCTAATGTCCAGTCACAGGAGAATAAAGTGGATGAGATGCGATTGAGGCTCACTCAGCAACGGGAGAATGGGGACTGCTCTACGCATATCTTCACAGAGACATGGCCCAAAGGACTGGATGGAATCTTCATAGTAGCTGCCGATTTTAATCAACTTATCTTTCAACTCTGAAGATGTAGTGGGATCAAGGACAAATGTACTAAATCTTCTTCTACCCTTCTGCGCCACTGAGCAGCTCTCATAGAAACAAATTGTATCAATCATGGCTATATCAAGACATCCCTATAATACATCCATGAGAGGAGCCCCATGTTTAGATAGATAGATAGATAGATATACTTTATTGATCTCAAAACTGAGAAATTGGGGTGTAGCAGCGCCATACAGTAAGAACAAAGAGAATAAAGAGCAAACAATAGAATATAAAAGGAATACGCTTAAAAAACTAAAAACTAAGAGACTATACATATATACATATATACAAGTGTAAAGTGCGGAACAGTATCTGAATAAATAAAATAAAGTCATTAGTGTAAAGTGACATGGAGCTAAGACCAGAGTTTAAAGAGCAGACAGAGGTGAGTTATTGTACAGATGAATGGCTTGTGGCAGGAAAGATTTCCTGTCTCTGTCCTTTCGACAGCAAAGCTGAATCAGTCTGTTGGAGAAGGTGCTCCGCTGTCGGTCCAGTGTGCGGTGGAGGGGGTGCTCAGCATTGTTCATGGTGGCGAGCAGTTTTTTAAGTGTCCTCCTCTCCACCACAGTCTCCACGGTCTCCAGCCTTAAACCCACCACAGAGCCAGCTTTCTTAATGATTTTATTAAGTCTGTTGGTGTCACTGGCTCTGATGCTGCTACCCCAACAAACAGCAGCGAAGAAGATGGCACTGGAAACAACAGACTGGTAGAAGATCTCCAACATCTTGCTGCACACGTTGATTGCTGCATGAGTCAGAAACAAGATCAAAGTAATATACTGGGCAGAATCAGAGACGGCATTTGTGAAGTGGAAGAAGTGTACCAGGACCTGTGTGCCAGGAATTTATCACTATTGGCAGCATCTTTATGAGTTTAGCTGAGTTGAGCTACCATGGAGGCGAAGTACTTAGGGAGTGTTGTCTGTAGACACAAGGCACTGCGGAAAGCCTCTGTTTTCTTCACTGAGCTGCACATTATCCTTACTGCTATGATATTACATGATAAAGCTCTAGTTAAAGCTGCACATTTATGCACTGATAACCTGATTGAAATCATTACATTCAAGTTGCATGCTAATAATTTATAGTGTTTTTTTAAAAAAAGAAACCTGAATATGTGCACTTAAAACTACCTTGAATATAAGAATGTGATGTGATATGAACAAGATACATGATGTTGGTGCTGTTATTCAGACTATGATTTAAAGGAAACACATCCGTTTCATTGTTAAAATGTTAAATAATCATAATTCATGGTTGAAATTATCTTTAAATGTTTAAATGATCATGAGTCGTGGTTCAAATATTAAATGATCATATTTTGTGGTTAAAAAGCTAAAAATCTCCCATGACTGATATAAAAGGGATTAAATATTCCACACAAGAGATGCTGTGTATTTAAAAAAAACAACAACAAAAAAACAACAATTTTTTGATCACTATTGTGTAACAGTAGTGTTTGAGAATATTGATTTGATATTCTGTATGGCCACAGAGGATTTAGATGTCATGAATCAAAGGAGTAAGAGCCTTGTTTTTACATAAACTAGGTTTTGAGACAACCCAGAGACATTGTAAGATTTTGGATTTTGAACTCTTCTTCACGAATGAGATGGCGAGCCACCGTTGAACCTGCCCAATTCCTTATCCAGAGGAGCTGGAGATTATCTTGCTGGAGGAAGGAACCACCCATTCATCCCACTGGCAGGACCGTCAAAGCTTACATTTGTCGTTTTGACTAAAAACAGAGACAAGTGAAACTGAAACTGACTTGACACCACCCTTTCTGTCTGAAACTATCTGAACTGACTGCAACAAAGGACCAAAGTTGAACTTAAGGAAAGGAAACAGGAACCCTTAACTCTCTGGCACTCAGACAATTTTCTTTCCTTGCAATTTAGTTCGGTCAAACAACTAGTTAAAGGGGATTTATGTTATGTGTTCAGGTTGTAAAACACTGTTAAAACAGTTATTGATGTACTGAATAAATTTATATGGTATCCACTGCTTTATTGGTACTAGAATACGTGTTTGAGAGAGAACCTTATTTATGCTTTTTTCCTTGGTTAAAGAGGGGCCCTCTGATTTTGTTTTATGCCTACATTTTAATATACTGTGTGAAACGCACCCTGTGACTCCAGTTGCTAATTGTGTCTGTCATTCTCTTTCAACCCCACCTAAGAATCTAGATGTTATGGGTCTCAAAGGTTGGTACCACAATAAATGATTTTGGTTTGATGTATCTCAGTTCCTTAAAAATACAGGTGAACATTTCAGAATAATATGAATCATGCATTTCTCTTCCCAAATTTCATCTGATTTATTACAACATTTAAAAAACATGATACAAATGTGAAAAACTGTCCCTTTTGCAAGAGTGTCTTTTTGTTTAAATGCTGTAGCGGTTATTAATAACTACGTTAAAATTTGGATTTTGCACTCGTTAAAGTAAAAGGGGCACCATTCTCCATTCAGGAGAAAATTAAATCTTAAATTGTGACAGTGTTAAGACATGTCATTACTTTAATCAATCTCATAATCTGTACCGTTTATTCTGTATACATTGATCTTGTTTCTCTCATGAAATAATATCCACAGACAACGGCTTGGCGATAAATGAGAATAATTTATTTAGACTAATAAAGTGATAAGTAAATAGATGAAATAGTATGACATATAAAAGGACAGAGAACACATAAAAGGGAACCTACGTGATGTATGTTCAGGTGATGTAAATAATTAATTATGGATGATAGTGGAGGAAATACGTGACCGTCTAAAGCGTGGATGCGCACTATACGGTGACGTAGAATTTAGAAGTTTGGCATTAAAGCTTCGCTATACGACATCAACTCTGATCACTAGAAAATGTTATTCTGCCTACTTTTGTCGACTTGATTAGACTTCTCCGGGGAGGTCCAGGTCCTCGCGTCACTCCAGGGGAGAGCTGTGGCGCGTCTTCCAGACGAGGTGACCCGCTGAAAGGCGGCGGCGGCCGGGCAGATGGAGTCGGTGTGCGGCGGTCTTTAACTGGCCTCGGTGTTCGCCTCAGCGAACCGGTAAAAGTCTTTAAACAAAGTCCTTAAGGGCAGGCAACGGATGCTGATAGTTTGTGCAGCAGGTGTTGCTTCTAGATCCGTGGCAGAGTTGATGGCGAATTGCGGAGTGTCCTTCTCAATTAAAACTCGCAGAAATAATCAAAGTAATCCCACTGGTCTGAGGGAGTCACTTTAAATTATTAATTTGATTTTACTTAAAAACGAATTACCAAAAGTGTCTTTACTGACCAAAAACTGGTATAAAGAAAAGCGTCAAAGAGATTTAAAAGAAAATGGCTTCAAAAGTTAAAGTTCAGCAAAGCTCTGGTGAGCTGTTGCGGCTCCGCTTATAAAATTGAAGAAAAGAAAAAGTTGCGAGCGCGGATGCACGAGACGCACCGCGGTAAAAAGGAGCGAAGAAAAACTTCAGAAGAGAGAAGAGGAGAAGCCTTGAGAAGAGAGCTTAGAGAGAGAGCGAGAGAGAGAGACAGAGACAGAGAGAGAGTCAGTCACGCACTCAGTTTTTATCTTTCGATTGGGGGGGGTGCATGGAAGGCGGAGTTAGCGAACTTTTGCACCGACCAAAAAATGCTCCTGTCTACGTTGCTAAAAGACCTAATGTAATTTAGGAGACATTTATGTCTCTGAACTTTATGACGAATTACGCGATCTAACCCGTGGTGTATAAATTCACGTATCTCCTCACCACTATAGTCTCATCACAGTAACTTCAAATGCATGTTAGGAGACCTAAAGGTAATTTATAACGTAACACATGATTCTGAAGATCCCTTGCTCAATTCTGTGAAATGACCACACATAACACAACATTGTACCATGGATCCTAAGAAACTTGGTGATTACTTAGATATAGGATTATTTTTAACATTATACAATGAATTCAAAATACGATGTAACTACAAAGTTAGTTACGAGCTTACTAATAACTAAGACCACTAGATGGCAGTATAGCTCCATTATAACAAAGGGGAATAAAACGTACTTTACCTAACTCATTCAAATTACATGAGATGAGAAGAATGGGAGGTGCTCCTATCTGTTCACTGAAGCACGGAGACAACCTCACCCCCAGTCACAGAGGTTAAGGAAAAGGGGAAATTTTTAACTTACAACCTTGGTCCAAGTCATTCTGTCAGACGTTAATCACAACACAGGGTCATATAATGGCTTTACGCAATGTTCGACCAGTTGGTTATCTCAGCAGGGGAGGCAATATGATGGTTGTTTGGTATTGCTTGGGTGATCCCAGGAGGTCATTCAGACGCCTTACATCCTGTGGTATGCTGATGGGGCCTTCGGAGTGCTTTACCTTCCACCATATGTCAGGATGGAGGTTGTCAGATACTGACCCCTTTCCTGTTGCTTAAAAAGGCAGAGCATGTTTGCAGACATCCCCAGGGAGTATTAGTTAAGTTAATTAACAACCCCCTGTTGGATGTTTTGGGTTCGTAAAACAGTGTTTCTTGACGTGTCCCCCACTTGCCCAGGGGACATTGAGCTCTGGAGTTCCTCAGAGGGACAAATGTAATGACCACGCCAAGGCAGTCCACTACAATGCCCATTGCTTAATTCACAGTTACTGTGTTGTTTTGATTAGGTTCATTTTGCTGATCGCCAATTGCACCACACTCTAAAAACCAAATGAGCATTAATAGTTGTCCAAGTGCATCTTTTCTGCATCAATATTGTGTCAGTGGTGAAGTGATGATCTATCTATTACTGCCATCTAATCTTGGTCATCACACATCATCACCCAGGTTAAAAAAATCACAGAAAAGGCTCTACTTCTGACGGAAACTTAGGAAAGCTAAATTCCAGAGCAAGATCCTGGTTAACTTCTACAGAGGAGCAATAAAGCATACTGACTGGAAACACATCACTGTTTCCCATCTACAGAGCATCAGTGACCTCAGTGAAGTGAAGTGTCTGCACAGAGCCCCAAGGATACTAAAGGCTGCAGCCACCCCAGCCACAGTCTGTTCCCCAGGCTGTGAGGCTCCTCAACTCCTCCTTCGACACCAAGATGTAGCAGGATTGAGGGTCAACTTTAATTGCATTTTTTTTAAACCATGTTAAGAGACCGGCCGGCCGGCGCCCGAGACCCATTGTTGCGAAGTTTGAACACTTCAAACAAAAGGAGCTGGTGAAGAGCCGAGGCAGGGAGCTGAGAGGAACGGACTTCATCGTGAACGATCAATTCCCCAAGGAAATCCTGGAGTGCTGCAGATACCTGTTCCCAATCAGAAAAAAATTTATCGACGGAGGATCCCAGGCTATCATCACTGTGGACAAACTCTACATTAATGGACAGCTGTGCCGTGATCCAGAGTTCACTCCTTGGCTCTACTGAATGCACGTCCTCTCCCGCACTTAAAGGTAGTCTCCAAATAAGGTAATACAGAACATTGTTACAGAACAATTTCTCCACTAATTTCCTTTGGGTCCTTTATTAACTAAAATCACAGTTCACGTCTCATAATGTACTGTTTTCCTCCCAGACTGTTAATCTGTGTATTTGTGTTACCTGTTCTGTTTGTTTTGTTTCCTGTTGTAGTTGTTGTAATGGGTCACCACTTATGCTTAAATCTATTGTGTTTCAATGATGTTCAGTCCTACCACATATTTTACAAGGATACACTTGTCACAGACATACACACGCACGCACACAAGAAAACACATATACAACAACTTGTTTATGCAGGCTCTTCAGAAAGGCAGCTGCACACATCTAACACACACACACACACATACACACATGCACACCTCCACTTATTTAAATTACAATTTATACTCCATAAGTTAGTTTAGATATGAACACGTTACGGTTAGTCACTTGGAATGTGCGTGGAATTGGATCACATGAAAAAAGACTCAAAATTTTTGAACACCTTAATAACCTTCAAGCAGACATTGTTATTGCAGGAGACTCACACATCCAAAGTAGGACATCATAAACTTAGTTCATCACAGTTTCCTCACACATACTTAGCTAGCTATAATACCAAACAAAGAGGCGTAGCTATTTTAATTAGTAAAAAAATAAATTTCACTTGCAATAACACTATCACAGACCCAGAAGGAAGAATTATAATAATCAATATATCGACACATAATACAGAGTTATGCATTGCCAATATATATGGTCCAAATGTTGATGACCCCTCCTTCTTCTACAGTTTTTTCACTGCACTTTCGGCACACTCAGACACAACACTTATAGTGGGAGGGGACTTCTACTTGGTACTCAATCCAGAATTTGACAGACTTAACAGAGCAGGTAGTTATCGTAACTGGCAATCAAGTGATATAATAAAACAATACATGAGTGATTATGGTCTCTGCGATGCTTGGCGCTCTTGTCAGCCCACACTCAAAGAATACACCTTCTTCTCATCAGTCCACCACTCTTATTCCTGTTTAGACTACTTTAACGTCATAAAAAAGAAAAAAAAAATGTATGCAATCCTAGGTCTCTTTAACATGTTCTGAATGTTGCAGTTCAAACATTCAATTCAGTTCAATTTAATTTTATTTAGACGCCCATTATCACAAATCACAATTTTGCCTCAGAGGGCTTCACAGCACAACATTCCTTTGTCCTTAGAGCCTCACAGCAACCAAAGGAATAGCCTAAACCTAACCCACCGACAACAGAAAAAAATAATAATAATAAATGGTAGAAACCTCAGAAAGAGCACTAAGAAGGAATCCCTCTACCAGGATGGAGAGACATGCAATAGACGTCATTAAAAAAATTTAAAATACAATAGATAACATTAAAGCTGCAAGCAGCGATGAACGGGCCATCGCACCTCCGTGCACGTCCAGCTACTTGCTGGATGCCAACTGATGCTGCCGCTTCTTCTTGAGAAAGGGCAACACTGCACGTAGCAGTGAATTTATGTTTCCTCCATGTAGTGGCGGAGTCTGGATACTTGTGAAGTTTCTTTAGGAGGGTGACTCTATCTCTCTCTCTATGTGTGTGTGTGTGTGTGTGTGTGTGTGTGTGTGTGTGTGTGAGGGTCAGCTAAAGCTGCAGCTGTGATACATTTGAAAAGGGATCCAGCCTGTGTGATTGTGGTAGAGCCATATGTGGTCTAATATGCTGCTTTAACAGTGCTGAGAGTAGTGTAAACAATGGAGTAAGACCGCACTCTGCTGGACAAACTATAGAATGCAACCATTTGAAAACCATACGAGCATCATTTTCTGCATTATATGGTTTTCCCACCAGTGCATTTGGGAAAAAATATGTGCAGAGGCTGATTTGCTCTTATGTCTGTAAAAGTCTCCTATCAACTGATAATATAGGTTTATTGAAAATCAGTCAGACTCTAGCAGAAATGGCAAAAACTTGGGCATGGCTCCAAGAGACTTTTTTGTAGGTCTTGGGCTTTTACATATGTCTCTATCTAGGTTTAACGCTTCACAGGGGCTGCTTCTTTGAAAATTAGTAGGTGGCGCTACAGAGCACATTTTGGCACATCACAAACCAAAAAAAATCATATAAAATAACACATCCTAGGACTATTGATGTGTATGCCATGTTTCAAGGTTTTTAAGCATCTTTTACGGTGTTTGATGAATTGTAAAATGGCTCGCAATTTATCATCACCGACTTAAAGAAATACTGGCTTCCAGTTGTGAAATCGATCTGATGAAATCAGTAGGACAAGTGTTTAATGAAACAGAGGCTAAAATTACAAAAAATATGAAAATTCAAATTAAAATGGTGCACTTCCTGATTCCTGGGTTTAGGGCATGTTTCCAAGGGGCTTTTTTGTAGGTCTTGGTATTCTAAATATGTTTCTCAAGTTTTGTAGCTCTAGGTTAAACAGTCCGTGGGGGCTGCATTGTTGACATTTTCTAGGGGGCGCTCAACAGCCATTTTTGCACATCAATACAAAAAAATCATATCAAATATCACAGTTCAGGACTTTTGATGTCTGTGCCACGTTTGGCCAGTTTTCGTGCATGTCTTGGCCCTGAAAAAGCCCTTCCTGTTTTATGGCGAGTAGTTTGTTACCGTGGCAACAGCGTTTCATGTATCATGAAAGTATTTGCAGTATTATGACATAATATAAGGTCGCTGGGGTTAACCTTCTCTCGGGGAAACATTAACGTGTAAAAAACTTGTCACCTGTTAACTAACCCTGTTACCACTAGGTGGCGCTATGACTGTGATTCAAAATTGCACTGCAGGTGTCTTCAGGCGTGGACTCTCATCAAATGTGTGAAATTTTGTGAAGATCTGATGTTGCAACATCAAAATTCGCCATGGCGTTACGGAAACGCCATTCAACAAAACCGTTTCCATCATCCATCATTTCCATCATCACGAACATGTTAATGATTTCTTGACACTATTTTGACATCAATCAAGTCAACCTGCTAGGAGCAGGACCTTTTAGTGTAAAACTTTGTCTTTCCTGTGCCAATTGGTGGCGCTCTCACAATCGCATACAGTTGTCATATAAATGTAACGTTTGATGCAGATTGGATCATGTACAACTGAGATAAAAACTACTTCCTGTTTGGTGGCGAGACATGAAACTTCTTGGCCCCATAGCTTCCACACCATTTAACGAAATCAAAAATGGGTCGCAAACTAAACTTGCCCCCACCTGAAGATAGGATTTTTTATATTTTGAAGTCAGTCTGGCAAAAACTGTTGGACTAATTGGATCTGGAAAACATCAGAAAATTGCCGTTTTTTAATTTAAAATGGCCGACTTCCTGTTGGGTTTAGAGAATGGCTCCAACTGACTTTTTTGTTTGTCTTGTGATGCTGCATAATTCTACCAATTTTCATTCCCTAGGTGGAAAACAGTCTAGGGGCTGCTCTGTTGAAATTTTGTAGGTGGCGCTACTGAGTCATTTTTTCACACCCAACCAGGAAACCAGTAAAATATAAAATATTTCACCAGTCCTGATAACTTTGCAAATTTTCATGAGTTTTCGAGTATGATAAAGCCCTTGAAAAAGCAATTCATTTGCTGTAATAATAATAATTAAAGCTGCAAGCAGCGATGAACGGGCCC
This sequence comes from Plectropomus leopardus, assembly GCF_008729295.1. Lineage (NCBI taxonomy): Eukaryota > Metazoa > Chordata > Actinopteri > Perciformes > Serranidae > Plectropomus > Plectropomus leopardus. The sequence continues at coordinate 429,834 of NC_056464.1, forward strand.
TCGCACTTCCGCGCACCTCTGGGCTACTTGCTGGACGCCGAATGATGCTGGTCCGTGTCTCTCTGAGAAACAGCAACACTGCGCACAGCAGTGAATTAGTGTTTCCTCCATCTAGTGCTAAGGCTGGAGATGAGCTAACTCACTTTAGCAGGTGTGTGTGTGTTTTGTGTGTGTGCGTTGTGATTTGGCACTTACTGCGCTGTTGTGGGCTTACTCACAGCAACAAACATGGGAAAAAAATGACAGTATATTTTTCCTTTTTTTCTGAAAATCTAAATAGGTCCCTAAATATGTCTCTTGTTGCTGCTTTAATATAACGTCGCTAAGAGGGTCTGAAAAATTGCTAAATACAATAAAGTCAGTTGGTTGGTAGTGCTCTCCTCCTGTACCCTGGAACCTGAGGAAATATGAGTGAATATGATAAATATAATATAATTATAATATAATATAATTGCAGAAATATGAGGCCATTGTTTAAACATAACAGTATGTATTTCAATGTTGCTTGCTGTAAAAACACTCTGACTGACTGCACCACCATCCATTATTCTGCAATACACTCTGTCGCAATGGAGTGGTAGCGCACTCTGACTCTGTCTCTCTCTGACTCTCGTTGGGGCTACTCGCTGGAAGCTGACTGATGCGGCCGTGTCTCTCTGAGAAAGGGCAACACTGTGTGCAGCAGTGAATTAGTACTTCCTCCATGTAGTGCTAAGGCTAGAGATTACCTAAGTCACTTTAGCAGGTGTGTGTGTGTGTGTATGTGTGTGTATGTGTGTGTTGCGTGTGTGTGCATCTACCTCTTACAGTGCTGTTATGGGCTAACTCACAGCAACAAACATGGGAAAAAATTACAGTATATTTCTCCTATTTCCTGATAATGCAAGTAAGTCCCTAAATGTGTCTTTCGTTGCTGCTTAAATATAATGCTGCTAAGAAGGCCTGGAAAATTGCTAAATACAATAAAGTTAGCTGGTTGGTCCTCTCCCCCTGTACTCTGGGACCTTAGATCATCTTGTTTGTTTACAGAAAGAATAGGCCATTGTTTTTTTGCATAACAGTATGTATTTCAATGTTGGTTACCATAAAAACATTCTGACTGACCACTGTCCACTATTCTGCAACAATCATAGGATTTATAAATTTTGAAGTCAATCCAGCAAAAACTGTAGGACTTGTTGGATCCGATAAATATCAGAAAATTCCTGACAAATCATTTTTCAACTTAAAATGCCAGTCTTCCTGTTGGGTTTAGAGTGTGCTTCAACTGACTTTTTTGTTTGTCTTGTGATGCTCTATATACTGGCCAGTTTTTGTATGTCTACATGAAACGGGCCGGAGGGGCTCCTTCATTGAAATCTGTTAGGTGGTGCTCTTAGTGATTTTTTTAAGCCCATACAGGTAACCCATAAAATATACAATTTTTCACCAGTCCTGATAACTATGCAAATTTTCAGAACTTTTTGAATATGTTGAAGCCTTAAAAAAAGCTTTTTTTATGCTTATAATTAAACCTGCAAGCAGCGATGAACGGGCCCTCGCACCTCCGTGCACATAGGGCTACTCTCTGGATGCCAACTGATGAAAGGGCAACACTGCACGCAGCAGTTAATTAGTGTTTCCTCACTGTAGCGCCAAGGCTGGAGCTGCCTGTTTCCTGTTGTGTAAAGGTGGAACTATAGCCAAGTATTGACATGTAAATGTCTTCAGGCTGTGACACTCAGAGATGGAAGATGTGAAGTTTGAGATGGATTGGACCATGCAGAGTTAACCGAAAGCAGCTTCCTGTGTTATAAGGGAATATTAAAATTTGCTGCCCGCTACAGGTGACAGTCAGAGTCCACAATTAACTTTTTGATTAACCATCCAGTTTGGCTGGAAGAAAAAATCTACTAGCCAGGCATATTTATTACCAGACAAAATAATAAATAGCCTTTTTTTTCCTCACATTCATTTCAATAAATGTAAGTATATATAGTATAGTGTAATTGAGTATAGTATGCAAACTTAAAGAAGAGGGCGGAGCAAAATATGAAGTAAAAGTATTAAATATTATAAACATCTCATCACCATAGCCTCTGTGTGAAAATGAGTTCCCTCTGGCAAGGTGTGATGCTATGTATCCACCCAGGGCTTTTATTGTGGAAGGTAGGAACGGAAGTTTGCAGTGTTGGCTGAAACTACAGGTCCTCTGTCTTAATATCTCTTTTATCAATATGCACGCAGCGTTAGCTCCCCACAGACAGCTGATGGTGATAATTTAGAGATCAGCTGATGTTTCGTGCTGGAAACAGAGCCGCAGAGTGAGTAGCGCTCGAGATGGCTTTCGCCGCACAAGCGCAGGTGACACAGAGACATCAGGACACCGGCGCAGATCAAGAAAGCCACGCGCTCCTAAAAACGCACTGGAGACTCTGAACAGAGTTTAATATGTGACTATTTAGGCACAAATATTTACTTGCCAGTGTAATGAATAACCTCCTTAGATTTGATCACATTTGGTGCGCGGTGGGTGTTTTTTTAGACCCTGTGGTTAGTTTTCACCATGATTTCAACACACGGTGATAACTCACATTTATCATGACAAATAAAATTGGTATTATTGTATCTGTTACTAACCCTCTCAGTAGGGACAGAGAAAGGTGGAGGAGTATTCTGTTTGTTTTATAGTTTAACTGCAGACTGGAACATTACCCAAAATGTCAGTTGCACCATAAAAGGAGGAACAGGCCCCCACCCTCTCCTGTCTGCATCAGTGGGACTGATGTGGAAATTGTCACATCATACAAGTACCTGGGCGTCCTTCTGGACAACAAACTGGAGTGGTCCACCAACACTGTGGTAGCCTACAAGAAGGGCCTGAGTCGGCTTTACTTCCTGAGGAGACTCAGGTCCTTCAATGTCTGCAACAGGATGCTCCTGATGTTTTATCAGTCTGTTGTTGCGAGCACCATCTTCTTTGCTGTGGTGTGCTGGGGGGCAGGCATCAAGGCAAAGGATGCAAACAGACTGAACAAACTGATCAGGAAGGCAGAGTCTGTTGTTGGCTCTAAGCTTGTCTCCCTGGAGGAGGTGGCTGAGGACAGAATGCTGGCAAAACTGCTGGCAATAATGGACAATGTCACCCATCCCCTCCATAAGGCACTGGACAAGCTGAAGAGTAGCTTCAGCAACAGACTCCTCCAACCCCGCTGTCTGAGGGAGCGATACAGGAAATCATTCCTGCCTGCTGCCATCAGACTGTTCAACACATCCACCTCTGTCAGACCTGTGGTGACTGTCACTGAACTGGACTAAACTCCGTCACTCCACATCCAACAGTACATACTGCAGTATGTGTGTATGCATATCATGTATATATATGTACAAATATATAACATCGGATCGTCGCCTGCATTGTATTATAAATATTATATTATACATCAATATAACACACACACACACACACTAATTATTATTATTATTATTATTATTATCATTATTATTCTATCATTATTATTATATTATATTATACATAACATAGGTCATCAGACATAAAAATGTCAAGTGCTAATGTCATGATGCTGATACTATTATTAATATTAATATGGATATTATTACTACTATTATTACTATTATTATTACTACTATTATTAATACTATTACTACTATTATGTGTGCGATGCCTTCAAACTGATGTTATTACCATTATTAGTATTATATGTACACCTCTACATATTCCCCTTATTCTGCTGTCATCATTACCATGCTCATGTGTATCCTTACCATCATCAGATTGCACCTTACCACTGCATTTGCACTACCTCAGTATTCTTTTGCACTACCTCAGCATTCTATTTATTCTATTTTTATATATTTATGTCTATTTCTATCTTCTATTATTCTTCTTATTTTTCTATGTATGTCTCTGTATGTCTTACGTGCCAAGCTGCTGTGACAACTAAATTTTCCCCCCGGGATCAATAAAGTCGTCTAAGTCTAAGTCTAAGTCTAAGTCTAAAATACAGAACAGTCCCTTAGTAAGCACAATGGCTCTGTTATGATCTGCTTCATACAGAGCTGCACCGCGTTTAGTGAGCGCAGCAGGCACGGGAATAAACAATAGTATATTTCCTCCTTATTCCCTGCTGATATAAATACGTTGCTAAATGTGTGTGCCAAGAGGGTCCAAATAATCACTAAATAGAGATGACGTCAGCACATCAGTATCAGAATCAGAATCAGAATCAGAATGCTCTTTATTGTCATTATACAGTGTATAACGAGATTGGAGAGCTTCTCCATTCCTTCAGTGCAAAGTACAAAAGCTTTTTACAGAATTAAGTACGAGATAGAAATAAAAAAAATAAAAATAGACTTATATACAGCTATGTACATGGGTGTGGAGGTATAAGTTAAATAATAAATATGAGTAGAGCGACTCTGTGTATTGCATGACATATTGCACAGTATGTGAAGTATATTGCACAGATAGAAATATATTGCACAGGAAATATATTGCACATGGAAGATAATTAGGGTGTGCACCGGGTGGATTGAGGTAGGGATGTGATGTATAATGTCTATTGTCTGTTGTGGTGTCCGGGGTGGTTATTTGTGAGAGTTCACGGTGGTGATGGCTCTCGGAAAGAAACTGTTTCTCAGTCTGTTTGTCCTTGCCTTGATGCACCTGTAGCGCTGCCTGAGGGCATCAGGTCAAACAGCTGAGCGCCAGGGTGAGTAGTGAGTAGTAGCAGTAGTCCTCTCCTCACATCACACTGGCACCATAGATCGTCTTGCCTGTGTACAAAATGATGGAGCCATTGTTTAATCATATAACAGTATGGATTTCAATGTGTCTTACCATGAAAACAACCCTTGACAGACAACATCAGCATCCGGTATGTTCTCCTGCTCTCTGCCACTCATGTGCTTACAGAGAGAATGTAAACAATGGACTAAGGCCTCCCCTGCTGGACAACCTTGCCATAAATTTGCCTGAAAATTAAAATAAAATAAACAAATTGTGGGCTTTCTGTTGGGTTTAGGGCATGACCCCAAGAGGCTTTTTGGTAGGTTTTGGAGTGTTACAAATGCCCTCAAAGATTCATAGCTGTAGGTTAAACAGTCCACACGTGGGCTGCCTTTTTAAAATTTGTAGGTGGCGCTAAAGAGCACATTTTGACACATCAAAGCAAAAATGATCATATCAAATATCGCAATTTAGGACCTTCGATGTGTATGCCACATTTTGGTGAGTTTTTAACCATCCTTAGCACCTCAAACACAACTTCCTGTTTTTTATGGCGAAGAACGGGGGAGAACGGCAACAGGATTTGATGAAATCAAAAACTGGTTGCAATATAACATCACCAACTTTGGGGAAATACTATGGTCCGGATGTGAAGTCGATTAAAAGAAATCTGTAGGACTAAATTGTTTTTGAACATAGGCTAAAATTACAAAAAATATGAAAATGTAAATTAAAATGGCAGACTTCCTGTTGGGTTTTGGGCATGGCTCCAAGAAGCATTTTTGTAGGTCTTGGTCTTTTACACATATTTCCCAAGTTTCATTGCTCTAGGTTTAACGGTCCACAGGGGTGGCTTCGTTTACATTTTCTAGGGGGCACTCAAGAACCATTTTGGTACATCACTTCAAAAAAGTCATATCAGATATCACATTTTAGGATTTCTGATGGATCTAAAAAAATTGGGTACATTTTCATGCATACCTTGCCCCTCAGAAAGTGCTTTCTAAATTATGACGAATAGTGCGTTACCATGGCATCAGCGTGGGATGAAATCACAAGTATTGTTTCACTGTGTCATGAAAGTCTTTGCAGTATTGTGACTGAATATGAGGTTGCTGGGGTTAACCTGCTCTCAGGGAAACATCAAAGTGTAAAAACAAGTAACTTCCTTTGACCACTAGGTGGCGCTGTGATTGTAATTCCAAATTGCACTGCAGGTGTCTTCAGGCATGTACTCTCATTAAATGTGTGAAATTTTGTACAGATCTGACAGATCTGGGGTCAAGCTATGACAGTTTTTGTTGTCACGTTGCAACATCAAAATTCGCCGTGGTGTCACAGAAACGCCATTCAACAAAACTGCTCAATATTCATTTGCATCATCACCAACATCTTAATGATTTTTTGACATCAATCAAGTCAACCTGCTAGGAGCTGGACCTCTTAGTGTAAATCTTTGTCTTTCCTGCGCCAATAGGTGGCACTCTCACAAGTGCATAAAAGTGTCATATAGATGTATTCAGGGCGGGACTCTCATCAAACATGTGAAGTTTGATGCAGATTGGATCATGTACAACTGAGATAAAAACTACTTCCTGTTTGGTGGCGAGACATGAAACTTCGTGGCCCCATGACTTCCACACCGTTAAACGAAATCTCACACGGGTCGGAAACTAAACTTGCCCCCACCTGATGATAGGATTAATAAATTTTGAAGTTAATCTGGCAAAAACTGTAGGACTAGTTGGATCAGAAAAACATCAGAAAATTCCTGACAAATCATTTTTCAACTTAAAATGGCGGACTTCCTGTTGGGTTTAGAGTATGGCTCTTACTGACTTTTTTGTTTGTCTTGTGATGCTCTATACACCGATTACACCAATTTTTGTATGTCTACATGAAACGGGCCGGATGGGCTCCTTCATTGAAATCTGTTAGGTGGCGCTCTTAGTGATTTTTTTAAGCCCATACAGGCAACACATAAAATAGCTAATTTTTCACCAGTCCTGATAACTATGCAAATTTTCATGACTTTTTGAATATGTGAAAGCCCTCAAAAAAAGCAATTTATTTGCTGTAATAATAATAATAATAATAATATAATAATGATGATATAATAATAATAATAATAATAATAATAATGCTTCGCATTTCAATAGGGTTCTCGCACCCTTCGGTACTCTGGCCCTAATAAAAATTCAAGCTGCAAGCAGCGATGAACGGACCCTCACACCTCTGCACACTGGGCTACTCGCTGGATGCTGACTGATGCGGCCGTGTGTCTCTGAGAAAGGGTGAGCAGCAGCAGTGAATTAGTACTTCCTCCATGTAGTGCTAAGGCTGGAGATGACCTAAGTCACTTTAGCAGGTGTATGTGTCTGTGTGTGTTGCAGTTGTGGACATTGTGATATGCCACTTACAATGCTGTCTTGGGCTAACTCACAGCAACAAAAATGGGAAAAAATGACAGTGTATTTCTCCTATTTCCTGATAATCTAAGTCCCTAAATGTGTCTTTCGTTGCTGCTTAAATATAATGCTGCTAAGAGGGTCTGGAAAATTGTTAAATATAATGAAGTCAGCTGGTTGGTAGTCCTCTCCTGTTGTACCCTGGAACCGTAGATCATCTGATAACACCACCGTCCATTGTTCTGCAACGCTCTCTGTCACAATGTCCTTGAGTGTTTTAGAGGAGTTTAACAATGAAGTAAGAGAGCACTTTGACTTTCTCTCTCTCTCTCTCTTTCTGTGTGTGTATGTGTGTGTGTGTGTGGTAGGGTCAAACAATGGGTGAACAATGGAGTAAGAGCTCTATCTAGTGGACAGCTATAGAAAGCAACTATTTCTAAAAACCCCCAGCATCATTTCCTGCATTATATGGTCTGTGAACAGAGTTTTCCTATCCGTGCATTTGGAAAAAATATGAGCCGAGACTGATTTGCTCCATTTTTTTCTGTGAGTCTTGTATCAGGTGATAATATGGGTGTACTGAAAAGTCAGTCAGGCTCTAGCAGAAATTGCAAAAATTGGCCAAAAAATTTAATTAAAATTAAAATTTGTGGACTTTCTGTTGTGTTTAGGTCATGACTCCAAGAGGCTTTTTTGTAGGTCTTGGGCTTAAGTTTCTTAAATTTTGTAGCTCTAGATTAAACGGTTCACGGGGCTGCTTATCTGAAAATTAGTAGGTGGCGCTTCAGAGCACATTTTGTCACATCACAGCAAAAAGAACCATATCAAATAACACATCATAGGACTATTGATGTGTATGTCACGTTTTGTGAGTTTTTTTAAGCATCTTTAGCCCCTTAAACACAACTTCCTGTTTTGTGGCGAAGAGCGCAGCAGAATGTCAACAGCGTTTGATGAAATAAAAAACGGCAAGCAATTTAACATCACCAACTTTAGGAAATACTGGTGTCCAGACTTTTTTTAATGATAAAATTACAACTATTCGAGATAAAATACATCACCTCTTGCCCTCACCTGACCTGACCCCGGACACAGATAGCCTGGATATGGCAGCAAGGCCTGAAATTTATTTGGACCGTTTCTCCCCCATTGACCGTCATCGACTCTACACTTTGATTTCTGCATCTAAGCCATCAACATGCCTGCTAGACCCCATCCCAACTAACTACTTAAGGAAGTTTTGCTCTTATTAGACAACTCTTATTTAGATATAATCAATGCGTCTTTATTAACAGGTTATGTACCACAGTCCTTTAAAGTAGCTGTCATTAAACCTCAATCCTGAGATTTTAGCTAACTATAGACCGATATCTCTATCTTCTCTCCTTTATTTCTAAAATCCTTGAGAGAGTGGTTGTTCATGAACCCTGTGACATTCTCCAAAATAATAGTTTATTCAAGGACTTTCAGTCAGGCTTCAGAGTTCATCACACAGCTCGGTCGAGAGACAGCACTTGCAAAAATTAATAATGATGACTTGAATGAATGAATTTATCGCTTCTGACACAGGTCTGGTCTCTGTTTTAATCCTATTAGATCTCAGTGCTGCATTTGACACCATTGACCATCAAATCTTAGTGCACAGACTGGAAAACTTAATTGGCCTTAAAGGAATGGCACTAGCCTGGTTTAAGTCATACTTGTCAGATCGTTCCCAATTTGTTCACATCAACAATCAACCCTCTGCACATACTAAGGTCTGCTTCGGAGTGCCACAGGGTTCTGTGCTTGGACCAATCCTTTTTACTTTATATATGCTTCTCTAGGCAAAATAATTAGAAAACACTCTACAAATTTCCATTGTTATGCTGATTATACGCAATTATATCTATCTATGATACCAGATGAAACTGATCAGCTATCTAGACTTTAAACGTGTCTTAAGGATGTAAAAGCTTGGATGAGCCGTAATTTCCTGATGTTGAATTCAGGCAAAACTATTATTGTTATTGTTATTGTTCTTGCCCCAAACACCTCAGAAGCTCCTTTTCCAACAATGTAATTTCTCTAGATGGCATTACCTTGGCCTCTAGCACAACTGTAAGGAACCTCAGAGAGGTTCTCTTTCCTTTTTGCCATAATTGTATTTTCATTTGTTATTTACGACTATTCTATCTATTCTATTTATTCTTCTATCTATTGCACGTCTGTCCATCCTGGAAGAGGGATCCCTCATCATCCTCTACCGCTCTTCCTGAGGTTTCTTCCTTTTTTCCCCCTTTACAGTCTAAGGGTCTAAGGGCAGAGGGATGTCATACATTGTAAAGTCCTCTAAGGCAAACCATGTTTTGTGATAATGGGCTCTATAAATAAAATTGACTTGACTTGACTTGACCTCCTGTTATCACTAGGTGGCGCTATGACTGTGATTCAAAATTGTGCTGCAGATGTCTTCAGGCCTGGACTGTCATCAAATGTGTGACATTTTGTTAAAATCTGACCATCTGGGGTGAAGTTATGACAGTTTTTGATGTCATGTCGCAACATCGAAATTTGCCGTGGTGTCACGGGAACACCGATCAACAAAAATGAACAATATTCATTTTCCATCATCACCAACATCTTAATGATTTTTTGACACAAGTTTAAGATCAATCAAGTCAACCTGCTAGGAGCTGGACCTCTTAGTCTAAAACTTCGTCTTTCTTGTGTCAATAGGTGGCGCTCTCAGTATGGATGAAAATTGTCATATAGATGTGTGCAGGGTGGGAGTCTTATCAAGCATGTGAAGTTGGGGCAGATTTGACCATGTACAACTGAGTTAAAAAGTACTTCTTGTTTGGTGGCGAAACATGCTACTTCTTGGCCCCGTTACTTCCACACCGTTGACCAAAAACCAAAACTGCTCGCAAACTAAGGTTGCTCACATCTGAAGGTGGGATTGCTTAATTTTGCTTAAGTCAATCCATTGAAATCTGTAGGACTATTGTTTTTTCAAATTGCATCACCATGAAATCGCAAAAAATGACATTTCAATTCAAAATTGTTAACTTCCTGTTGGATTTAGAGTATGGCTCCATGAGGATTTTTTGTCCATCCTGACATGTTCTATGTACCTCTAAATTTTCGTACCTCTACATGAAATGGTTTGCCAGGGCTGAGATTTAGGGGGCTACTGAGCTCATTTTTTGACATCTATACATGACACCTATAAAATACAAAATTTTTCACCAGTCCCCATAAGTGTGCAAAGTTTCATGAGATTTTGAGCATGATAAAGCCCTCAAAAAAGCAATTCATTCTGCGAAATAATAATAAGAAAAACGGGAGCAATTACAATAGAGTCCTAACACCCTTGGTGCTCAGGCCCTAAATATGCCCTAAATTACAATATGGCCCTAATAATAATAATAATAATAATTCCTTCAGTTTCAAGAGGGTCCTCGGGCCCCCTAACAATAACAATAATAATAATAATAAAATAATAATAATAATAATAATAATAATAATAATAATAATAATAATAATAATAATAATAATAATAATAATAATAATAATAATAATATTGACGATGATAATAATAATAATAATAATAATAATAAATAATAAGAAGAAGAAGAAGAAGAAGAATTCCTTCAGTTTCCATAGGGTCCTCGCACCATTCGGTGCTCAGGACCTAGTAATAATCCCTTCAGTTTCCATAGGCTCCTCGCACCCTTCGGTTCTCGGGCCCTTAAACTAATTCCTTCAGTTTCAAGAGGGTCCTCGCACCGTGGGTCCTAATAACAATACTGATAATAATAATAATAATAATAATAATAATAATAATAATAATAATAATAATAATAATAATAATAATAATAATAATAATAAATTCCTTCATTTTCAAGATGGTCCTCACACCGTTTGGTGCTTGGGCCCTACTATAATAATAATAATAATAAGAATTTCTTCAGTTTCAAGAGGGTCCTTGCTACGTTCGGTGCTTGGGCCCTAATAATAATAAGAATTCCTTCAGTTTCAAGGGTCCTCACACCATTCGGTGCTCAGGCCCTAAAAAAAAAACAGCCCAATTACAATAGGGTCCTTGCACCGTTCAGTGCTCGGGCCCTAAAAAACAGACAAATTACAATAGGGCCCTAATAACAATAATAATAATTCCTTCAGTTTCCATAGGGTCCTTGCACCATTTGGTGCTCGGGACCTAATAATAATTCCTTCAGTTTCAATAGGCTCCTCGCACCCTTCGGTTCTCGGGCCCTTATACTAATTCCTTCAGTTTCAAGAGGGTCCTCGCACCGTTCGGTGCTTGGGCCCTAATAATAAAAAGAAGAAGAAAAAAAAGAAGAAGAAAAAGAAGAAGAAGAAGAATTCCTTCAGTTTCAAGAGGGTCCACGCACCGTTTGGTGCTCGGGCCCTAATGATAATAAGAATTCCTACAGTTTCAAGAGGGTCCTCGCACCGTTCGGTGCCTGGGTCCTAATAATAATAATAATAATAATAAAAAACAATAATAATAATAATCCCTTCAGTTTCAACAGGGTCCTTGCACCCTTCGGTGCTCAGGCCCTAATACTAATTCCTTCATTTTCAAGAGGGTTCTCACACCGTTTGGTGCTTGGGCCCTAATAATAATAAGAAGAAGAAGAAAAAGAAGAAGAAGAATTCCTTCAGTTTCAAGAGGGTCCTCGCACCGTTCAGTGCTTGGGCCCTAATAATAATAAGAATTCCTTCAGTTTCAAGAGGGTCCTCGCACCGTTCGGTGCCTGGGTCCTAATAATAATAATAATAATAAAAACAATAATAATAATAATCCCTTCAGTTTCAATAGGGTCCTTGCACCCTTCGGTGCTCAGGCCCTTATAATAATTCCTTCAGTTTCAAGAGGGTCCTCAAACTGTTCGGTGCTTGGGCCCTAATAATCCCTACAGTTACAACAGGGTCCACACACCCTTCGGTGCTAATTCCTTCAGTTTCAAGAGGTCCTCACACCGTTCAGTGCTCGGGCCCTAATAATAATCAGAATTCCTTCAGTTTCAAGAGGGTGCTCGCACCGTTTGGTGCTTGGGCCCTAAATAATAATAATAATAATAATAATTCCTTCAGTTTCCATAGGGTCCTCGCACCATTCGGTGTTCGGGACCTAATAATAATCCCTCCAGTTTCAATAGGCTCCTCGCACCGTTCGGTGCTCGGGCCCTAAGAATAATAATAATAATAATAATAATATAATAATAATAAGAAGAAGAAGAAGAAGAAGAAGAAGAAGAATTTCTTCAGTTTCAAGAGGGTCCTCACACCATTCCGTGCTTGGGCCATAATAAGAATTCCTTCAGTTTCAAGAGGGTGCTCGCACCGTTCGGTGCCTGGGCCCTAATAATAAGAATTCTTTCAGTTTCAAGAGGGTCCTTGCACCATTCGGTGCTTGGGCCCTAATAATAATAATAATAATAATAATAATAATAATAATAAAATATGATAATAATAATTACTTGATTTTCAAGAGGGTCCTTGTACCGTTCAATGCTCAGGCCCTAATAATGCCTACAGTTACAATAGGGTCCTCGCACCGTTTGGTGCTCGGGCTTTAATAATAATCCGTTCAGTTTCAAGAGGGTCCTCAAACCATTCAATGCTCGAGCCCTAATAATTCCTTCAGTTTCAAGAGGGTCCTCGCACCCTTTGGTGTACGTTCCCTAATAATCCTTTGCATTTCAATAGGGTCCTCGCACCCTTCGGGGCTTGAGCCCTAATAATCCTTTGGATGACAACAGGGTCCTGCACCCTCTGTGCTTGGGCCCTAATAATAATCCTTTGGATTACTATAGGGTCATCGCACCGTTCAGTGCTTGGGCCCTAATAAAAGTGGACCAATTATATTAGGGTCCTTGCACCGTACGGTGCTCGGGCTCTAATAATAATATTTATATATATATATATATATATATATATATATATGACAGAGAGAAGAAGATGGAGAAATAGAGTGGGAGAGAGGTGGAGTGGGGGAGAAGTGTGATGTGTCTTTAGCCCTTACAAGAGCAACGTTTGAAATGGTCTTTGGCCATTACATTAAATCATTTTCTAAAACACAATTGAATCATTCATGGTTTGAGAAAAACTAAATGTGTAGTGTTGCCACACTGCCGTATAGCCTTCTTACATACATTACAGTTTTACCCCTAAATTCCACAGTCCGTCAGCAGTGGCTCAGCATTGGCTCAGTGAAAACAGCGCTGCAGCCATAACGCTCTGGACATGCTGCTGGTGGAATCCTGGGGTTACTGTGTTTTCATCTACAGCCATGAAGTAATACCAACATTAGTATTGATATCTTTTTTGTGTGTGTATGCGTGTGCACATATGGGGCGGGGCGTATTTGTGTGCACATAGAGGCGTTTATATATATTTATATAAGGCTATTAATTGGCTCCTCATTAAAATTGGTCCAATAATCTGACGTTTTTTCATGAAATCACAGACAAATTTTGTAGAACTTCATACATGAAACTGAGAGAGAGGAGATGCAGACAATACACTTTTAACAATCAATTATTTTCTGCAGAATGGTGAATGAAACATTGTTATTTTCTGAAAAGTAATATCTTTGCCCTTCTGTCAAGAAGCTTTATTTCCTGTCCAGTGGGCTTTCTAGAGCTAAGGACACTCTTCTAATAGCCCAGCATGCTGTTGTCTGATGAACACTAACATTGGAGGACAGTCACCTCACTAATCTTCAGCCCTCCCTCTGCTTTTCCAACATGCTCAGTGGGCCATGGCTCTCCTCTTGCCCTTATGAGCAAGCCTTTGACCCAAGCTTTGCTGCTCCCCCACTAGGGAACCAGAGGGACATGTGTGGATGATGTGGAGGTATAAATTTAATCCAATCATAAATGTATGAAGAGGAGTGAATGGCCATACATATGTAACATTATGCAAAACAGCAGATATACAACCTTAGAATATAGTTAAGATAGATAAATAAATGCCACTACTTAAATGTTTACTGTTACTATGGCAACAAGTGCCGACTTACATGAGCCTATATTAGTTTATCAGGTTATTCTTTCAAGCAGCTTAATTTAACCTAGCACTCGATTTACTTACATGTTTTTAGTTGTTCGTTCATCTGTTTATTTTGTTGTGTTCAAATTATTGTGCTTTGTTACATTGCTTGAGTAAATGACAGTGCTGTGATAGTGATATAGTCCTCTATAACAGGTGGAGATTTGTTTAAAAGAAGAAAAGGAGATTTGTTACTGCAGGTCAGTATGACCTGACTCGAAGATCTTCTGCATGAATGTCACCATATGTAATTTCATCTCTGGCCTTTTTTTCCAACATGCAGCATAAGGTTGTGAAGTGCTTGACCACTTGTGGCCTGTTGTTGGGGAGCTTGCACCTTAGTTCCCTGAAAGGTAGCGGTGCACCCAGCTGTTTGAGTCATCCATGAAGACCTCCCTGTCTATATTTCCAGAAGGATTTTATCATGCACAGATAAGGCAAGCTTGTCATTATGAGGCGTTGGCACTGGAAAACTCCTTTGCCAAGGCTGTCTGTTTCCTCAAATATATGTCATTCATCTCAATAGCTCTTGAAATATGATGGTGACACACTGGGGCATCAACTTTGTCTTTGATGTGGAGACTATTAGCGCAGGGATCAAAGAGAGACGTGCGGCCATTACCTAGCATGTTTGTTCGGTAAAAACACTGACGTTGTCTGGCTTATGTGCTCTCCCAAGACACACTTCTCCAATGATCACACATCCAAGGTCAAGATGTTGGGCATAGGTTGCATCTTGGGGCCCATTGTATTGTTCTCGAAATTTGTGTGCTTTTGGCATGTCTCTGCCAAGCAGAATTAGAATGGCTGCATCAGGATTTAGAGCTGGGATTTTTTCCACTACCTGCTCCAGATGCGCATAGTATTTGGCGATCTCTGGTGTGGGGCTTTCAGACTTGTCATCTGGGAGCACATCACATTTAATTACACTGTAAAAGAAAAAAAAAAGTTGAGCCAACTTAAATTCTAAGAATTTTGAGTAAGGGAATTAAACTTAATCTTTTAAGTTTTGCATTTGAGTTTATTCAACTTACTATTCTAAGTTTTGTTAACTCAAGTCTGAGTTGCACTAATTTATAATTTTATGTTGTGACAACTCTGAATCCTAACTTCAGTCAACTCAACTGAGTTGCACACTTATAATTTTACATTTTAACACCTTTGAATTTTAACCTTTGTTAATGCAAATCTAAGTTGCTCTAAATTATAATTTTACAATTTGACAACTTTGAAATTTAACTTCTGTTAACTCAACTCGAAGTTGCACTAACTTATAATTTAACATTTTGACAACTTTGAATTTTAACTTACAAATGAACTTATACACTAATAAATATTACAGATGTTTATGCAGCCACTATGTAGCCTGTCTACCAACTAACTTAGGAGAAAGGGGCCCTGAGTTCTTTAACAGTATTTGTTTTGGTAGAGTAACTCTGCAGTTTGTTTAGACACACAGCTTTCTTATATATATATATATATATATATATATATCTTCAGTTTGAGTTATAATCAAACACAAACTTTAGGAAAACATAACACTCTATACTAAGCTGGCAGAATAAATTATTTTAAAATAAAATACTCCGTTGCAGGCCCGTTTCACTTGAGTACGCTGAAATCAAAACTCAGTCGTTCTGCACTCCAAATGAGCAAGCGAGACAAAGGTCTGGGCAGTTCCTTTTAAGAGATGTGTGGTCCATCAATCAACCTCGGTTTAGGAGCAAGGAAGCAGAATACAGGTGGAGTCCTGATGTCCAGCAGGTATCCAGCGTTAGCAGAGGATCTGTGAGCATCCAGGGTGGCTCAGAGCACTATCTGGTGGATGTGTCTTGTTTTCAGGCTGAAAACGATCCAACAAAGTCTTAAACAATCCAGACAAAGCCACGAGGATGAGCTGTGTTACTGTCCGTCTCTGTTTACTCTCTGCTCTCTTGTCCAACGAGCAGCTAATAAAGTCCAAAACACGTCAAAACATTGAGTTAAAGCTCTGATTATGTCCTCTTGCAGATTACCTTGCAAAAAAAATCCATTGACCGAGATAATACACAAACTACAGTGAGCAATTTCGCAAAACTGCTCAGACAGAAAACCCCTGCATGCTCCGTTTTATTTCTCCTCCTCTCGTCTGTCACTACGCACATGCGCACATGCCCTCACTGCATGCACAACACATGAACCAATTAACACAAAGTCAACTGCATCTATGACCAGGTACATTCCTCCAGAAAGATAGCTCTCAAAGATTTTACAGTTTTTAAACAAAATAAATGAAATAAAATACATTTAAACATTTTTAAACATTCTTATGAACTTTACATTTTACAACACACATTTTTAACACATACAAAAATCTGTATTTTAATCACTCTTTTTTAAAAATAAACATTTAAACATTTATTTATTTATTAACCTATTTCTCATTAACAAAAATATCTCATGAATCTGAGGCTTTGGCTTATCTTTCTTCTTGGATGTACAAGCTCTTGTCTTTGCTCTTATGGGTGGTTCACACTCCATCTCAGTTTTTGGTAGTCACACAAGTTCTCCAATAGGCAAAATATGATCTCTGTGAATTGTTTTTGTGCGTCCTCTTCCATCTTCCTGAATGACCTTGACCAAAGGTAGATCAGACATTCTTCCAACTACAAAGCAGGGAACAGGACTCCATTTGGTTTGCAACATGTGTTTGCCTTTCAGTCCCAAATTCTTGAGCAACACTCTGTCACCAATTTCAAGGGACTGGAAACCTATTCTCCTATCATAAGCTCTTTAGCTCTTTTGATGAGACTTGTTAGCTGCTTCAGAGGCCAGATGATAAGCCTTCTGAAGGTACTCTTTCACCTTCTGCACATACTTTGAATGGTTTTTTGTCTTCTCATCTGGTGATGTTCCAAAGCACACATCAAAAGGGAGTTGGCTTCCCTTCCAAACATGAGGAAGTAAGGGTAGTACCTTGTGGAATCACACTTAGTGCTGTTGTATGCATGAACAAGATATCCTAAATGTTGACTCCACTGACATTTCTTTTCATGACTCAGGACTCATCTTCAAAAGATCTCGGATAAACTTGCTCTCAAAATCCCTCCCCTGATCAGAATGGATTCCGGCGGGCAATCCATAGTGCAAAAATAACTTGTCAACCAGGACTTTTGCCACAGTCTGAGCCTTCTGATTCTTTGTAGGGTAAGCCTGTTCATAGCGAGTGAAGTGATCGGTCACAACTAAGACATCACTGATGCTCTTTTAGTGTGGTTCCATGGACAGGTAATCTATACATACAAGTCAAGTCAGTTTTATTTATATAGCCCATTATCACAAAACATGGTTTGCCTCAGAGGGCTTTACAGAATAATAGAAACAGATGCAAGTCAAATACGAGATCTATTGGTCCGCTGCTCATGATCTGATGCAGTGGAGCTGCTCTTTAACCTGGTGTCTTGCGCACTACGCACAATCCGCAATTCTTGTCATGCTGCTCAGCATCCCTAGCCACTTTGGGCCAGAAGAAACTACTTCTCAGCAGATCAGTAGTTTTCTGTAGTCAGTAGCTCTTTCGATACCAAGGTGTCCCAAGTCATCATGCAAGGATTTAAGCGCAGCTTCACAAAACTCTTTGGGAAGGACTGTAGCACCCAATAATGTAATAATTTACTGAAAATGTAATAATGCCTGAAAATGTAATAACATTTGCACTTAACTCAATCGAAAATGCAATAAAACCCAATAATGCAATAACTTGACCAATAATGTAATAAAATATTCTGACTGATATTGTAATAACATTTTTACCGGTAATGTAATACCTTATTACATTATTGGAGATTTATTACATTTTCAGGTGGGTCATTTTTAAAAAAAAATGATAATGTAAAACTTGACAGATAATGTAATATAGAGTTCTACATTTTGTGTTTTGAGAATCCAAGACTGTTATATAGCCTACACTGGATTTGAAACAACAGAATGACTGAATTGCAGACCTATACCATACAGCTATATGCACATGCAGATACTCAGGGACATCCTGGTCCTGCTGAGTGTGTGATGGACTTACCTCCTTTGGTGACCAGAATTCTGGTATAGTTTTTGAGCAGCACTGGAGACCCCAGGTAACTTCCTAAATGTACCTCTTCACTTCACAGTTTTCCAACATATCATTACCTCATGAAAACAAGTCAGTGACACTTCATTTGTGAAGATATAACATAAGCATTCTTAACACCCACATACACATTATGTGACACCTGACATAAATATAGGCCTCACTCATTAATGGTCTCATGAATGGTCTCACTTTTAATCAGTAAGATGTCAAGTGACAAAGTGGTCAGTCATAAAGTATATTATAAGATTTACCTGTAGGCTTTAAATAAAGATTAAATAATCTTGAAAACTGAGCGGGCACTGCTATATTAAGTGTAAAGTCAACAGGTGATTGCACAGGACAAACAATTCTAGAAATAGTCTAGTAACATACTAAGGTGAACAGATTTCTTAAGTGCCCTGCTCACAGACCCATAGTATAAAATTCAAAAAATCGAACCAAGATATCTTTTTTCAGGCAATCTCCATTTATTAACAAACACGTTAATGATGTAAACAACAGTGAATATAATAGCCTATAACATATAACATATAACCAATCCTGAAACAGTCATTTAACAGGGTGTTTCCATCAAAGGACCCAAGAAAAGATGAAAGTGCAGCTTCACAAAAAAAAAAAAAAAAAAAAAAAAAAAAACTGACAAGAGACAGTGAAAGAGACGGACGAAACATCACAACAGTCAAACATTCCAACATCTTAACGGCTTCAGTGGGTTGCCATTGTCCTGACCACAGAGAGTATCTGACACAACAAGCCACAGGACAAATGATAGACTGGAGCAAGACCCATATTAATAGTCCTTTTGTGAACATTTAGTGTCCTTCTGTGTTTATTTTGTGTCCCTCTCTGGTCATTTTATGTCCGTTTTTGCTGCTTTTGTGTCCTTCTGGTCATATAGTTTTAATAATGTTGCCTTCATGGTTGTTTCATGGTCCTGTTTGTGTCATCTTTATTTTTTTTGTCCCTCTCATTCTTGTTTTTGTCCCTATATGCTGATAATTTGTTCTTGAAGTAAATTTGTGTCCCTTTTTGCTAGGTTTGTGTCCCTCTTCAGCCATTTTCTGTCCCTTTGTGCATTTTTTGTCCCTATGTTTTGTGTCCCTTAATGTTGTTTGACTTTAGAGTTATTCTTTTCGATTGTTCCTTTTGATCACTTTGTGTTCCATCTATTTCCAGTATATATCTTTCACTTGATATCTACCAAAACTCAGATTTTTAAGCACAAGCCATGCTTTCATCCAATCTGCGCATGTGGAGAAGAGCTCTTTCAGTCGAAGTGACAAGCCGCTGAAGCGACCAGATGATTTTTACAGTTTCATCACACTGATAGTTGGTTCATTTTGCTGGTCCAATTTCAGACTGGCAGCCAATGCATCTCACACATAGATCTCAGGTAGGAAAGATTTGCACAGATCTCTGAACAGATGAGAAACCCTATTGAGTGTTCCTAACATGCTCATATCCATCTCAAGAGTGAACTTAATGATTAATTCCAGAATTTCCGGGGGCAGGACAGGGGATACAATGTTAGAAGTTGGCACACTGACAGGAGATTTAGGGGAACTAACTAAAGGAATGTCAAGAGTAGAACCGCCATTAACTTCCACTTCACATGCCCGCGTTGGTGCGGTGTGTCTTGCTGGGATCCTTAGCATTTCCTCTTCCTGAACACTCTCTATGTAGGAGTTGATAGGACCACTAAGGCTGACATAGTGATCCCCATGCCCTTCTGCAATGTGACCAAGAACCAATGTGGGCATTTCCTCATTGTATCCTTCAGTGGATGCAACAATTGAGGTCGCATCTATGCCAAGAGTTGAAACAACTAGAAACTGAGTGTGGAACATTTGAGCAGCTCGTTGGAGAGTGATGTGATCTCCAAAAGTCCCAGCGTAGTTACGTAGTCATCCCAATTACCATCTACAAAGGAAGACAATGGTGTACCATCAACGGCAAAAGGACTTGCAGCCAAATCTGACACAATCTCCTGCCTTAAAGTTGCTGGTGAAAGGAAGATTCCCAGGTTTCCGTCTGGGAGAGGATCAAGCTGGACTGTCATTCCAGAAGAAATAAAGGATTCAACGTGGTCTTGGTGGGTATTGGAAATGAGAAAGTTTTTTCTTGTCTTCTTCTCATGGCTGTTAAACTGAAAATATTTCTTTCTACGTTTTTCCCCACTACGTTTGATACTGGTAATGTCAGCCACTGAAAACCATCTCTCTTGGAAGCCATCTGGTGTTTGATATTGAACCTTGTACTTGGACAACTTCAAATTTCTTTTCACAATGGTGCCAGGCACAACAGCATGCTTCTTGGTGACATGATGTTTAGTGTCCTTAATTTTTACCAAGATCTCTTCATTGACACGGTATATTGACACTGGTGTGGATCCCGAGCTTTTGAGGAATAGTCTCTCTATGCATTTTTTGTTTGCTTGACGTGCTCTTTGCCTAATCATTGATCATCTCTGGTCAAATGATTTCCGCTGTCTCCTGGTAGGTAAAGTGCTTCTGAAATCACCTGGATGGGTTTCTCTTTCCACCTCCGAAAGATCACAGTCCAGAGGTTGCATGACATTATTGCTTTTTCTGCCATAGTAGACCTGAAAAGGTGAAGCCCAGTGCAGTGTCTTCTTTGGGTCTTCATTCAGTACTCTGGCATAGACTGGTAAATGGCTTACCCAATTCACTCCTTCACGCTCTAGGTTTAGCAGGTCGTACAATATCTTTTTACGCAATGATCGATGCATGCGCTCTTCCTTTCCTTGACTCTGTGGGTGGTAAGGGGAGCTTTGAATGATCTTCACTTTAAGGGATTGCATGAGTTTCCTCACAGCACAATGGAACTCTTTACCTTGGTCATGTTGTATTGTTTTCGGAGGCCCATGTTCACTGTAGATCGAATTCAAGTGGTTTGCTATTTCACTGCTACTTTTCCCCTTCAGTGGCTTAAGCCAGACATATCTACTGAAGACATCTTGCACCGTTAGAATGTATCTGTATGTGGCTTTGCCATACCATACTTTCCATTTTTTCATATCCACAAGATCAATCTGGTGTCTGGTCTGTACCTCTTTGGCCTTTATTGGCTTCAGGATAGGTTTGTTCAAAAATCTGACCTGAAGGTGTTGGTAGCATTTGGATGCATCTAGAACACCTCAAATCCTGTCCTCACTAATGCCCGTGTAGTGCTCTCTAAGCCGTACCTTGAGTTTTCTTGCCCCAGAGCCTTTTGTTTCCTCTAAGCCTTTCATCACAAGTGTTGGGATAGAGCCTTTCTGAACAACAACCTTCCCATTGAAAAGGACAGTGAGGCCATCTTCATCCAAGGAAAACTTGTCTCTGTTCCTCCAAAACCTGATGATCGCATTCCGTTGTACTCTTGTTCGACTTGCAACTGGAACATTGAACTCTCCTTTCAGCAGTTTTAGAATGACGTCATAGCTCTCCTCATCCATTGGTTGTTGACCATGGCCCATGCACATGGGCAAGAAGGCCAGGAGCAAAAAAACCCCAAGCCTCATTGCAATAATTCTGTGAAATGAATGTTTTATGTCAATATGTTTAATCTCTTGTGTCTCAATGCAAACTTGTTTTAAAAATGTCTCATGTTTTAAAATCTGAATTAAACAATGTACATTTGTGCAGCTTTAATCTTATTTATTACACCTTACTCTTTTATCAAACCACTTTAACCTTTATGAACTTTTCCTTTCATCTTTTTAAAACAATTTTAGTAACAATTTTAACCAAATATGAACTTTCTTAAACCATAAATTATTCACTATTTATTTAATAAGAAAGGATTCTTAACAGGGTTACACTGACATAACACATAATAATTATTAATCAATGATAAGACTATTGCTGCACTTAATGTCTAATTAGCATGTAACATGTGGTCAATAACAAAAATCTAGCATTTAGTCTACCACTTTATCATCATATTCTATCAAACTATTTTCTGATAGACATCTTATGTCCCGTTTACACGTACACGGTTATTTTTAGAAACGGAGAAATATTCCTGCGTTTGCATCCTTCGTTTACACACAAACGGAGAATTCGCCTCTGAAAACGATGCTTTTTAAAAACTATTTACACGCAAACGGATGCCCGTTTGCGTGTAAATGGAGCAAAATGGAGAAAACGCAGGCAGTAGACGTCACAGTATGCGACAGAACTTGCACTCGCGTCAAAAGTGCGACCTATGTTTACATGTTGCTATGGTAACCATGGATCCCCTCAGAGTAGCGTGGTGTATTATTCCTTGTTTCTTTAGGTTCCTATTTTGGTTAGGCAACGAGGTCAAAGGTCTAGGGACGGTTAGACCTTGAAGCCACGCGTACAAAATACCGGCCCCAGGTTAAAAGTAACATGGAATGAGGCTCCTTCCAAATAAGGACATGTTTGTGGGGTCTTGTGATTGATCACAACAGGTGAAAAGTTGTTTACTGACAAATTTATCGTTGCCTGTACCTATATAAGAGACTTGCATGAGCTGTAAGATAGAGAGATTCGCATTGGTCCTGAATCCTCTCCCAGGCAGACCATGGGGCCTGGTGGATGCTGAACTTTGTTGTAATAAATTGATTATTATGCAACCAAGTCAGTGTCCGCGGAGGTTTCTTCATCTTCCACACATCATTGCTACTTAAGAAACAACGACAGTAGCAGCCGTATTTATGTTGGTGCAAGCCCTCTTCTCATGCTTACATTTACAACTACAGCTGATTTATTACATGGAGGAGCAAAGACGGATGAGTGTTCGGAGGACAGCAATTTTGCAACAACTTCTCCTCCCTCCACACGAATGATGATCCCGGCGCCATTTTTCTGTAAACAAGAAAGAGGAAGTGACTCGTTGCTGTTGTTGCTATTTTCGGGATTCTGATTGGCTAACGTGGGCTTCAGCTTCTCGTTACACTGCCACCTACAGTTTTGAAATGTCCTGGCAGCAGACATACACGGGTTCGTGTAAACGCAAAGTTTTCTGAAAACGGATACGTGTGCACGGAATTATTTTTGAAAACGGAGAGGGTGAAATGTCCGTTTCTAAAAATAACCGTGTACGTGTAAATGGGGCATTAAGCCAGCAGTTCCCAAACACCAAGACTGGTAGGCCTACCAAGGGTGCTACAAGCTGCAGAGAGAAAATGAAAAAAAATATATAATTTGTTTTGTCTAATTTAAACTTCTGGTAGCTTTATTTTGGAAAGTTTGCCCTGCTTATCTGAAACCCCACCATTCCAAAAATAGACTTCCAACGGGATTTCCCATTTTTCTAAAGACACCGGTCGGCTACTCAATTGGGGAAATCCCTCCATGTCGAAATCTCCCCACCCTGAATGGACAGACGGACACAACTGGAGAGGAAACAGCTGAACAGCTGTGCACCCTCAACATCTGCTGCTGTCTGTAAATACTGAAACACATCAAAAGAGCAGCCTGTCTGGTTTTATTTGACATTTTTCTGTCCAAAACACAACAATAAAAATAATTGGCAATAAATCACTACTCCCCCGTTGCCATGGAGACTCAAAACACAGCAGAGAGCTGCACCAGGTAAAGCGGACTCAAGCCTGGGGAGCGGAGCGGGAGGAGGAAAAAGGTTCATGTTGGTTCAGCACCTGGACAGCTCCCTGACTGTGGGAATCTGATGCTTTTGGAACAGTGACATATTTATAATATAGTTTTTGAACTGGTGAGATGCAGCTTTTTTTTTTGAAAAGTTTGGTGTGTTTTACAGCGGTGTAGCTATTCAACAGTGAAATACAGAGAGGTTGGATCTGCATAGGATTATGATTAGGCTATAAGTATGTAAAATGCTACCCACAACAAGAATAACAACTATTTTAATAATTATGAAGATAATTATTAACCAAACAGCGGTGCCAGGCGCGCACGCGCTCCAGCTGTGTCTGCAGCAGCTGATGAAAATAGAGGAGTTACTGTTGTGTGTTGGACAGAACAGACAAATATAAAATAAAACCACGTGTGTTCAGCAGTGTCTGCTGTTTCAATGTGTTTCCATATTTACAGACAACAGCAGATGTTGAGGCGCGGTGCGTAAAAGCGTACGGGCGCATAACGTCAGTCCGACTTCCCATTTCTCTGACCATGCATTTCTATAATTTTTCCGTCAATTAGTCCGACCTCTCAATTCTCCGACTTCCTAACCCTCTGCCTAACCCTAACTCTAACCATAATCATAACCCTCTGGTCAGAGAAATGGGCAGTTAGACTGACGTAGGCCTGTGCTCCTCAAAGCTCATGTCTGATCAGTGATCAGCTGTGCGCGTCCTGACAGACACACAGTGAGCAGTGAGATATCTTCATACTATTTTTCCACAATCCATGTAAAAATCAACCTTACAGAGTCATCGTGGTTGTTTGGTACCCAATTAATCTTTTATGAAATTGTGTCATCATCTGTAGGCCTACTGTGAATACAGTGCAAATCCTATGGCGGCTGTTAAAAAAAAAAAAGCCGACCCGCTGATCACTAATAGGCGTATATGTTTGATGTAGGAAGATGGACTTAAAAATCAATATCTGAGTTTCGGAGTGGCGGTGCGTCGGTGCGTCGGAGCAGCGGGGTGTTGGAATGGGGGGGGTTCGGAATAGATGGGCGTCCCGTGGCGGTTCAACTTAAGCACTGGAGCTCGGTGGAAAAGGGGCGCTACAGCCTCGTCTCCCTATTTGTCTCAGCGGAGCCAAATTAGTGATTAAATAAACAAAGAACCTAGGGCTGGGCGGTATGACCCAAAATTCAAATCACAGTATAAATTGAATCTCTTCATGGTAACGGTATATATCGCGGTATAAATGTTGCGGTGTAAAACTTATAATGGAAGTGTTTCTGAATGGGTTTTGTAGTCCCTTAGCAAAACTAAATTGATTTAAAAAAACAACAACAATAAAAAAAAGCAAAGATATAATGTAATTTTTTGAGCATTTCCTGTGCAGAAGAACAACAGAAGTAAGGATAGTGCCTCAGAAGTACAAAAATTCTTACAAAAATAAAGTGGATATTGTAAACAGTACTTCAAGTAAGAGAGGTTTTCTATAAGGCAAATGGCAAAAACAGTGAAAAGGTTCTGTAATCCTGTAAAAATCTGTAAAAAATACCTAAGTAAAGAATGTGAGTATTTTTTCCATCACAGCAGGTCAGTGATCAGTGTTTCAGTGACTCTCTGTGGGTCAGTGAATAGTGTTTTATTTATGGGGCCTGCCACATTAAAAACATCGACACCACGACATGATTTTCTATTTTTGGAGCTGCGCACCTTTTTCGGTCGTGTCTAGAAGGTAACTCTTTATTTGCACAACTCTCGCGAGATTTGTGTTCGTTATTTCTACTAAAATAATCAAACTTGCACGATCTTTTGCAGGTCTAGGGTTCCCTTCTAGACACAACCCTCTCTGTCTCTGTCAAACTAATAACAGCAGACTGTCTGTAAACAGCACGATGTTTCACTCTGCAGTGTTTCACACAAAGACTTTATTTGTGTGGACACCCAGGTTTGGTTTGTCACCAATTTTGTCATTTTTATTTTTTAATCAGTCCGAGAGGACGACGGTATTAGTGATTGATTAGTGATCAGTCTGCCCTCCTCTCCTCCCTCACCTGTTCACTCTGCTGTGAGAAGGTCTGAAAGTTTCTCACAGAGAAACACAGATTCTCCTGTTTTATGAATAGGTCTCCTTATACAGTTGTTTAATTTTATAAGTGCATCTGGTTGGTGTCGATGTCATTAACCATCACGTTAGTTTCTGTTGTAATAAACTCCGTCATTAACAACAGTCTCCTCCACACACAGCTTCTCTGCAATTGGTCTGTGCATTTCCTGATCAGCTAAACCAGCGCCGGAAAGACTAGAAAAGTTGCGCCAGTTAAAATAGAAGCGTCCCTTAAAAAAATAAAATCTATTAATAATTTATTGGTTATAGGTCCGGGTCCGTATAGGACGGCATCTGGGTCCGGACTCGGACCGTGGTCCGCCAGTTAGGGACCCCTGTCGTAGACTGAGCCGGTGTTTGAGCCGAGTGCAGGCTCTGGCTCTCTGCATACTCGAGCACGTTTTGATTTCAAATGGGAAAATAAATTGCTCGTGTTAGCTTTGTTGGCGGTCACAGTTACTCCACACATCTTGCAGATGACATTTTTCTGCTCAACATCCGACTTTTTAAACCCGAACCACGTCCAAATCGCGGATGTAGCACCGTTTTTTTTTTTTTTACCAGCCCCTCCTTCTCCGCCGTTACTGTGCTTGCGGCCATTTTCACACAGACGCAGGTGCGATGACGTCATCGACAGTATGACAGCAGAGCACAAATCTCTACCATGGCCAAATTTATATCGTTTCTACCGCCATACTGTGTATACCGCGCAGCCCTAAAAGAACCCCCCCACCCAACCCCCCGGTCGGACAGTACCCACCGCCAGAGATGCAACGGTTACAAGACGGCCACTCTACCCACTGAACCATGCCACCCCGTCATTCAAAGTGATATAATAACCATTTATGAGAGGATATATTTATGTCAAATTTTAAATAATGTGTTGGTGTTATGAATACTTATGCATACCCTCGTCAAATGAAGTGTTACTTAAATTTGTTTTATTGGTTTGTGGTTGTTTTCACGAGGTAGTGATTCGTTGGAAAACTGTGGAGAGCGAAGAATGTTTAGGGAAGCAATAGTTCTCGTTTCAAAGTCAGTGTATTTAACAGTCTTACATTCTCAAAACACAAAATATAGACCTCTATATTACATTATCTGTCAAGATAATTTTTTTTTAAAAAAAGACCCACCTGAAAATGTAATAAATCTCCAATAATGTAATAAGGTATTACATTATTGGTAAAAATGTTATTACAATATCAGTCAGAATATTTTATTACATTATTGGTCAAGTTATTGCATTATTGGGTTTTATTACATTTTCGATTGAGTTAAGTACAAATTGTATTACATTTTCAGGCATTATTACATTTTCAGTAAATTATTACATTATTGGGTGCTACAACTACCTGTGTGAACGCTTCAACTGACGGTCGCTTGCTGACACGATGAAGCAAACCCTCCTCCATGATAAGTTTGTCTTTTTCTCATTTCAGTTGAGAGAGTTTTGAATTGTTGTCAATGTATTCAGGTGATTTTTGATGTTGAACTTCCTGCATAGCTAGTCCAATGCCTTGATCTTTCTTTTCAGCAGATACCAGTTCTGGGTTTGACATGTGCTCCAAGACTTCAGCTCCATTTAAGTTGGAAATGTGTAGAGGTCAGGAACAGCCTCAGAAGAAGCTCCCAACTGCTCCACATACCTTATGGAACTGTCTGAAGGTCTGGTGAGGGAGACATGTTGACTGATGTACTTTACACTACTCTGGGGTATAGTCTTCCATCCTGCGGTGTCTTCATTCTCAGGGAAGTTTCTTGAGAGAAGGTTAGCATCGATGTTGTGCTTGCCTGCTCGGTACTTTACATCAAAGTCATACGTGGATAAGGCAGCAAGCCATCGGTGCCCAACAGCATTTAGCTTTGCTATTAAGAGCACATAGGTCAAGGGGTTATTGTCAGTGCGTACTGGAAATGAGCTCAATAAAGATAATCATGGAACTACAACAGCCCACTTGAGTGACAAGAACTCCACCTGATGCATGGGTTATTACTTCTCTGACTGGCTCAGCTTCCTGCTAGCAAATGCAACTGGTCTTAAGCCTTCATGATACTCCTGATAGACGACTGCTCCAAGTCCCTTTAAGCTTGCATCCCTGTGTAAGAAGTAGGGCTTGTCAGGGTTGGCGAATGCAAGCACTGGTGCATGAGTCAGACAGTAGATGACCTGATGGAATGCATGACGGGTCCCATCTATCTCCAAAGGGCTCTGATTCTTTCAGATAGCTTTTAGTTGGGTCTTTTTTATGTTTCCGGATTTTTTGAGTTGGAGCATAGCCTTTGGTTAACTGTGTCAGTGGCCGAATTATGGCAGCATAGTTAGCAATGAACCTGTGATAGTACCCACAAAAGCCCAGGAAGGATTTAAGGGTCTTGAGGTCAATAGGCTGAGGCCAGGTTGTGACAGCCTCCGCTTTGCAACACCATCTGCAGAGACAATGTGTCCCAGATATTTCACCTTTGGCTGGCAGAACTGACACTTGTCGAGGGAGATTTTAAGCCCAGCCTCCCCAAGGCGGTCAAGGACTTTGACAAGCCTCTCTTCATGTTCTTCCAGTGACTTTACAAAGACAATAAGATCGTCAGGGTAGACAATGACTCGGATGAGATTCATGTCACCAATTGTCTTCTCCGTTAATCTCTGGAATGTCACAGGGGCTCCGGTTATTTCCTGAGGAATCCTTTCAGACTGGGTGTTTCCTTACATTGTCAATGTCTGCAGGTGTCAAGCGGCGTGAGCGCTGTCGAAAAGGAGTCAGACAGACGGATATGTGCTAAACATCTTTGGCTAATCCATCCCAATCTGTCAAAGAGAAGACAGTGGATCTTTCAGACAATTTCTGCTTAATTGTCCTTCCACTTTGATGGCACAGGTGAGTCTCCAAAGTTAATCAGGTTAGCATCAAAAGCTTCTGCTGTTGGTTTGTCAAGAGCTAAAGAAGTAACACTTTCAGTTAGATACATGTGTCCCATGATTGTTCACTCTTTAGGGGACTGGTTCTGTACCAAAATTTGGAAACTGTTGGCATTGACTGCATCCCCTGGTACTACCATGGGCTGTAATAGCAAGCTGCTTGGGAGTGGTGACAAGTGGGATGAGTCAAACATCAATATCTCTTGACCAACAGGCTGCAAGAGGTCAACCTTGCAGACAATTTGCAGGTCTTCCCCAGGAGGTAAAGTTAGAGGACCTGGGCCTTGCCATGTCACCAAGCCGGCATCATCCTCTTGATCACAGGTGGGTGATGCAAAGTCAGTGGGTGCATAGGCATTCACATCATCAGCTTGTATGCCTAGGGTTTGTTTAATGTCAACGCCACTCTCTCTTGATTGTTTCACCAGACTTCTGACATGTCTAGTGTTTGTACCAACAGTGACAGGGTTCTGCTCAGGTGTTTGGGGACTGGGGCAAATAAGGGCAAGAACTGTTATAATCTGACAGGTTCCAGTAACCTCAGCTGGGTACTCCAGATCCACCTCAATGTAGCCACGGTAAGGGTAGCTAACATTAGACTTGCTCCAACCCACCAGAGGTTGAGACCAGACACAGGCTGTAGGGGGACATCAGGTAAGTACTTTTGATACTCAAATGATAAGACTCAAAAATGATGGTAACTTGAGAGCCACTGTCAAAAAGTGTATCACAAGAGTGACCATTCACTTTTAACTTTACGATGCTGGGTGGGCCAATCAAACCCTCAGGGATAGTAGTAGCTGCTGGTGAAGTTATAAGGCTTTTCTTGACAGCACAATTCACTTTGGGTGCAGTAGTACTTGTGGAAGTCTTGATGTCTTTGAAAAGTCTTGAAGCTTGAATCAGTTTTTTAATTACTTTGCTATGATTTTCTTCATTGTGGCATTTTGTTGCAAAATGTCCATTCTCTCCACACCTGTTGCAGAACTGCTCCTCAGCGGGTCTTGAAGGTCTGGTGGGGGAGTTGACAACTTTAGTGGTAGCTTCCTAAAAAGGAGAGAGGGCTTCTCCGGGAATTTAGCTGGTTTAGAGTGGCAAGGCATAGTAGGAGAGTGGTGTTCCCATTAAAGAACAGGAATACAGATGTCCTGTCTAAGATTGATTTATTTGGCTGTGGTCTGTAATAGCAATACAAAATAACAATCAGTATAGCATACACCATACATAATACGTAACATAATAAGATAACTAACGTAACAAAGGACTGTATTCGTTACTCAAGTATAACATATGGATCATATAACTTAAACAAATCACCTCACATACATACAGCATGAATTAGCTTTTTAGCTTTGACCATGCACCAGCATAAGATAACATTATCTTATATGCACAGCTAAACGAATACACATTAACACAATGTTAGCATTCAACTTCTACAGTGTAATGTCACTAGACTCACCTTCTGGCATTTACACACAGCAATAAATCAGCAGGCTACAAGTGAATGATGGTACAGGCAAAGGAAAATACCAGCTATCCGTCGTTGTATTAGGAAAGAAACTAAACTTCAGGGCACCGCATTTCACACACAGGTGTGGTGCATTCAATAGCGTCAGAACAACCATGGTGCGCTCAAGAGGATGGGACATATGACAACTTACAGAGAAACAAACTAGTAGTGAATGAAACTTAATTCAATAAACAAGTCAACAACACATTAACAGTGTGAGCTTTCTAACACAGCCGCCCCCAACTGTCTGCATAGACAGTCGAATCCAAGGTAGAAAGACCACTCAGGTAGGTAGATCTTCATCTGCGTCTTCAAGCTTAGGGAGCTGGACAAGACGAGCTGCTGGTCGAATGTATGTCCGATCCTTGACCTTAATGGCAGCAGTCCAGATGCGTCCATCAGCTCCACGGTAAGTAGCTGTCACTTTCCCAACCGGCCATAAAGCTCGTGGGAGCTGAGCATCCACAATGAGCACCACTTGATTCGGACCAAAAGTGGTCGACGAGTACTTGGCTGTGCCGCCATCTGTGACTCCCAAGGGTGTTACTAGGGTCATGGCCTGAGGAAGTGATGTGTCATAGCGTCCCATCAGTAGGATGCTAGGTGTGATAGGATCTGGATCAGCAACGTCTGATGAGACGTAGCCAACTTAGCATTCAGGATGCCCTCCACTTCCACAAGAACTGTGCGAAGCACTGTCTCAGGCATGGACTGCTCCTTAAGTACGACCTTGAGAGCAGTCTTCACAGACTTCACTTCTCCCACGCTCCACCAAAGTGAGGAGCACTGGGGGGATTAAAACAGAACTCAATCTGCTGTTCTGCCAACTGCTCCTTCAAGTGAGGAGCCATGGCCTCAAAGGCCTCACATAGCTCTCGAGCCCCACCGACAAAATTTGTTCCGTTATTGGACAGGAGCTTGAAAGGTTTGCCTCTTCTGGCGATGAAACGCCTTAGAGACATCAGAAAGGTGTCAGCATCGAGGCTCTTAAGGAGGTCTAGATGTACACAATGGGTTGTCATGCACTTGAAGATAATGCCCCAACGTTTCTCTGTTCAACGGCCAATCTTCACTGTGAAGGGGCCAAAACAATCGACTCCAGTCGAATAAAAGGGTGGTTTATAGAGACATAGAAGACAAGGCGGCAAATCCGCCATCTTAGGGACAGAAGGATTGGCATGCCATGCCTGGCACTGCATGCAGTGACTCTGATACCTCTTGACTGCTTCCCTCCCCCGCAGGATCCAAAACCGACGACGCAGCTCTGCCAGAAGTCTTTCAGGTCCAGGATGCAGGAGGGTCGCATCAAAGTCCTAGATGATAAGGTTGGTCAGAGGATGCTTTGGATCTAGCAAGACCAGTGGATGGTGTCTGGCTCTAGCTGCTCCACTCTAGCTGCTCCACTAACCTCCCGCCAACTCTGAGGAGTCCTGTGTCCCTATCGTACTCTGGAGATAGGAAGCTCAAACAACTGTTCTTGAAGAGTTCGCAGGTAGGTGAGACTGTGAACAGGCACTGCTGCTCAGAAGCAGGAACTTGGTCAATACTGATGGGACCTTGAAGTGACCAACTGAGCTTGGTGTGGACTGCGACAGGTCCCCCTAGTGGGCCCAGCTGCACCGGCTCTATGGGTGTCAGAAGATGAGGCATGTCTGATCCAATGAGCAGCATGGGTTGAGCGTTGTCTACAAGAGGCAAAGGTAGGTTGTGGAGGTGCTTATATCTCCGTTGAAGAGCTCTCACAGGATAGGAATGTTCTGATAGTCCCAGGTTGTCAGTGTTGAATGCCTGACGTATGTGATACTTCTCTTCAGGTTTAGGCAGGGAAGACACGAAAAAGGTGACTGAAGCACCATGAAACTGCACTACATCTTGGTGAACAGTTTGTGACTAACACTAACTACTAACAAACTAGTAGTGAATAAAACTTAATTCAATAAACAAGTCAACAACACATTAACAGTGTGGGCTTTCTAACACTTCCACTGTAAAGTCTTTGTTAGTGTTGGCTGCATTATCAGACACCGTCACTGTCTTATTCAATTTTTGTTGTAATCTTTTTACTTGTTTCTTTAAAGCTGTAAGCTCAAAGTCTTGCTGTTTTTCACATGGGTGCGATGTGATTGCAGGTGCAGGACTGGAATATTCCTCTGCAGTTACAGCTGCCATCGCCCCTTACAAAGGCAACTATAGACTTGAGCTTTTTGATTTCAGCTTTAAGACTTTGAATTTCTGTCTGTTTTACCTGTCTGTTGTACTTGATACACTGAGGTGTTAAATTTCATTCTTGAAGCCTTATATTGCTTTTCAATTCGAATCTCACTGAGCAGGTGGAGAAAAGTTAGGGGCTGAGCCTTTCTTTCTCTGAGACATAGCTGTATTAGCATCAGGTCTGAGGAAACTGCACCTCTCAGTAACTGCTCCACATGGGGCTCTATCCTTACAGCTCGAAGGTAGGCCATCTCTCTATATACCTTTAAACAGAGAGCGTTCAAGTCGTCTGAGAAAGTCTGACAGTTTCTCTCCTTGTTGCATCAGTCTGAATGCAAAATACATATCATCAGCTGATTCTGCAGTTCCATATGGATGATGATTATTGAGGGCCTCAGGTTTAATTTGCATAAATGTTCTCCACAAGCTCAAAAGAGCTGAAATGTTCGAGGTACTAAGATGTGAACTTTTTTCCAACAAGGCCACTTTTTCAGAGTTTACTACCATGGTCACTATTTTGTAGAAGTCTGGCAGTCCACTGCATTGTTCAGCTGAAACAAATCATACCCACTGCATATCGGGTGCCATGCAAATAAATGTCTTTAGAGAGGGACCATCAGTTGGTTGGTCTGTTATTTGAATTAGCAACACTGACTTCCGTGACTGGTGACCGAAAATCTCTCAGTGTATGGTGTTTATGTTTCCGTGATATGTGACCAGTAAAGCCATTAAGGCGGTTGGTTTCAAAGCTGCATCCTAAAAACTGTCTCTCTGTGTCTCAGATGATGATGCAGATGAATTAAGATTTTTTTTTTTTTACAGCCAATGTCTTTGAAGTCACACAACTAGCAATGAAATGTTGTGTTTTCTTACCTTTGTACAATCTTGTGAAATCTTGAAAGGTGTGATTTCAATGCACCAATGGTTCTGAAAGTACACAAGCAGTTTGTATGGATGCAAGGTCGGTTTGCCCCCTTTGTGATGAAGGCAGTAGTGTTTCAGGAGATCTGCTTCATTGCCATGGTTGAACAGAATCTGCACTGCATTCATATCAATCTGAAAAACAAAAGTAACAATTTGACAGAGATTAGCAATGCGAGGAGTGGAAGAATATTATAATTATTTGTTACTTTTGCTCAAATGAACAGTTTCTTGATATGTTTTGACATTTATCAATTAAATCTCATTGTAAACAACCTCAGATATTAATCCAATGTGTTTCAAGCAAAAACAGTAAACGTAATGTAAGTGTGTCCCTCTGACAGGTTGCCTGTCCCTACCTGCTCCACAATTCAACACATGGTTAATATTTTACCAGTTGATTGTAGAGTTTGAAATATCGATCCAGCCACGTCGGTTTTAAAGCAGTGACAGGCTGGCATATCCAAAATAAGACAGTTCGGACTAACCTGTCGGAAAAAAAAAGACGTGCATGCCCTATATGAGTGGTACTTGCCCAGGCAAGCATTGCTAGCATCAGCTAGCCGCAAGCATTTGCTAATTTAGCAAACATTATTTGTATTCGACTGTTTAACTGTTGTTGATGACAATGTATACAGTATCAATTCTTTTATCACACCGTATAACACTCAATGATCCTATTTTATAACTTAATTAAATGAAGTCCAGTTCAAAACTTACCTGTGTGGTCAGCTCTTATCAGCTCCAGCACAACACAGCCAGCCTGGAGGTCCGAGTAGTTCAAGTGACAAACACCAACTTGTAAGATTAGCTTTCCAGCATTTCACAACAAAGACTTGCCTCTTATTACAAAACATAACCGAAAGATATAAGTTGTAATAACTTCTTCAGTCCCTTTAAGGGACACAACTAATTGAGTTTGCTCGACTGACTTAAATTACAGCCTCATATGTTATTAACTTATATTCATATTAAGTTTGAACAACTTAAAATACTTTTTTATGCCAACAAATTCAAGTTGGCTTTTTTACAATGTAGAGTGGGGAGTGGAATACAGGTTTTACCATCCAATGACTCCATGATAAAATTGTTAGCTGTCTGCCCTTTGGTTTCAATAACTCTTCAAGGTGTATGATGCACTGCTTTCCCTGATGCCGACGAGCTCAAAAAACTCAGTTCTTGCCATGGACTTATTACTTTGCTCGTCAAGGACAGCACAAGTCTTGACAGCTTTCTCTTTCTGCCCAGCGGGATTAACTCTAATGAGACAGATTTTAGCACATGATCTTGACCTGAATGGAGACCCACAGATGTCAGTACATTTTGATGTAACTGCCAAAGGAGTACTTGCTTTTTGCTCCCAGCCTTGATCTCTCGCAGCTACAGAGGCTTCAGTTATCCATGGAGCTGGTCCTGAATGTAGTGCAGTTGGGTGGCTGTCACTCTTGCATCCTCTGCAGAGAATGCTTTTGCTGCAATCTCTGGCAAGGTGAATGGATAATGCGCAGCACTTCTAGCAAATGTTCATCTCCTTAAGACACACTTTTCTCTCATCCTAGGATTTACTCCTGAAACCACAGCATTTTCTAAGCGGGTGTGGTTTGTGATGTAGAGGACATTGTTTGTCTGGATGTTTTCTGTGGGATTGTCATGGTTACCATCAGAGTTGGAGACCTCAGTCTTCCTAGCAGAAACCAGTGTTTTAGTGCTGTGTTTAAAGTGTTTGTCTGTCTTAATTGCACTTGAAGCACCAGTGACTAAGGCACAGCTCAGATCATTCAGGATCTTGGCTTGATCACGAACAAACTTTGCAAATAACGAGAATGGTGGGTAGAATGCTCTGTGATTTTCTTTGTAATGAGATGGTTGAAAGACCCATTTGTCATGCAGAGCATATGGCAGCTTCTGGACGATTGGATTGATCTCACAAGATGTGCTCAGGTACTTGAGACCAGGTAGAAATCCATCTGCTTTGGCAGCTTCAAGCTCCAGAAGAAGGTCTCCTAGCTCTTTGAGCCTGTGATTTTCTCTGTTAGTATGTCAGACCCAAGCCTTCTATAGTACTGTAAAAGGATGCTTTTCAGGCCCAATAGTTTTCAGGTTGGTCGTCAAACTTTAATAACCCGGAGTTTACCATTTCATAGCATACTAAATATTTAGCCAAAATTGTTGTAGCTGATGGACCAGACTCAGTGGCCCTGGAAATAACACCTGGATGTGACTGAGTCAGCTTTGAGCATGAATGTAACTGAGATTTGTAACACCTTCCTGCTGTTGAAATTTGTGAGCGGGTAATTTCCTGAAATTCGTGCTCGCTGATCTCACTGGACTGCTCCTGGTGCACTGGTGTTGATTAGGGTTCTGGTGGCTTGGAGTCTTCATAAGTGTCAGGTACTGGATTCACTGCATACTTATGCTCAACAGGTTTACTTTAAAGGCTTGCATGATCTTCGTCCCCAAATTTGTTCTCAGCAGCTGCTTCCAGAACTTCTGCTTCAGCGATAGCAGCTGCCCCAGTGCCTTCTAGCCATAGTGTGTGCAGATTAACCTCTAGCTCGGTTTTCTTCTTTTGCTTTTAGCGGCCTCTGCTTTTGCACATGCTCTGGCTGCCATAACACTAGCTGAGGACAGCCGACTTGAACGTGAGGCGCTGGAGCATTGTGATTGTGTTTCAAGTGCGTTCTCATTTTATCCATCTTGGTGACTGCAGCTTTAATGGCGGAAGACTGTCGTGTGTTAGGATCCACTTCTCTGTATGTAATCCACCAGGCGTGTCTTTTCACTATTCTGCCCTTACTAGAACATGGGCGTGATTGTCTAGCTTGGCAGATAGCTAACAAGACCTCCAGGAGACAGTAGGCAGTTTAGGATGTTAATCAGGTCTTATTTGTGAAACTGAAATATGGAAACATAACAGAAATATTACAACTGTGATGAGTGTAACTACCCTCCACTCAACAACAAGAAAGATATCACGAACAAGCTCCAGAAACACAAATACACACCATCATGTCTCTGAACTACCACCAATCAAAGGGGACAGCTGTCTAACGATTAGCATGAATGCTAATTTAACATTAAAAATGCCATAGACAAGCTAACGCAATTAGCATCACCATTAACATCAACTGTTTCACACAAATAAAAGCCTCTCCCTATAAGTATAGCAGGTAAGTGTCATAAAGACAGTAAGTATGTAAATCGAAAATTAAACATTACTTACAGACATATAGTCTTCGGTGAGGGAGAAGGGAAAAAACAGTAGCTACACACTTTCTCTGTGTAAACAATGAGATGTCCACATGGCCAGGCAGTGCTGCACAGTGAATCTCTTAAAGGGGGCAGAACACCTGAACAGTCAAGAGTCTTAAAGATGCAATTTCTGTTAAAAGTGTAGCACACCTGCAGTAACAAATCTCTTTTTAAAGGGGCAGCACACTCCCCACCTGGTATAGAGGACCATATTACTATGTCCCTTTGAGAAGAAGAATAACTTCTGAGGCAGGCCTTTGACTACCCTGACCTCCACCTTATGGACCCTGTTGTCTTGCCTAGGACAGGTGTTCACCGCAAGTCCTGTAGGCCATTCATTCCTTTTAGCCTGGCTGTCCTTTGGAAGAACATTTTCAACTTGCAGCTTCTCTCCACAACTACAGCAGGTAAGTGTCATAAGGACACTAAGTATGTAAATCTAAAATCAAACATTACTTACAGACATATATTCTTCAGGGTTACCAAAGAAAAGTGAGGGAGAAGGGAAAAAAACAGCAGCTACACACTTTCTTAGTGCTGCACAGTAAATCTCTTAAAGGGAGCGGAACACCTGAACAGTCAAGAGTCTTAAAGGGGCAGGTCTTTTAAAGGTGCAGCACAAATTCACTAATGAATCCCCTTTTAAAGCTGCAGCACAAAGAGTCATCCTCTTTTTTTGTGTAAAATGGCAAACAAACATGAAAATTCTAATGATGCATGGGTGGAAAAGAAGTAAAAGCACATAGAAAGCTCTCCCATTTCTCATATATATTAATAATT
This sequence comes from Plectropomus leopardus, assembly GCF_008729295.1. Classification (NCBI taxonomy): domain Eukaryota; kingdom Metazoa; phylum Chordata; class Actinopteri; order Perciformes; family Serranidae; genus Plectropomus; species Plectropomus leopardus. The sequence continues at coordinate 467,420 of NC_056464.1, forward strand.
ATATTATTATTATGATTACTATGGGTTCTCATTCTATATTCAATGTAGTGTGGGGATTTGGTGTTAACACAGGACAACCTTTTATGTGATCAGGCCTCATGAAAAATTAATTATGCTAAATAATGTGACTTAATTTTAATTAAATAACCTTGTGGAGCCTCATTCACGGACAGGGAAAATGATAGCTGATCAAAAAAATCAGTCTCTTAAAATGCACTTAACTATCAATTTGGGACTCTGATTAATGATTAAATTAATAATTATAACCAATATTACCACATTAATAGTAATGGGTGAAGGATATCTGAGCTCTTGACACAGTAGTTGACGATTTACTCACTTTTGTACAATATTAAGCAGACAGCAAGTATGATCCCAAAAACATTTATTCAAAAAGAAAAACAATGAAAAACAAACACAAAATATATCGTAATTACTAATATATATAAGTATATACAAGTGTGGATGTTTAAACGTGTGTGTGTGTGTGTGAGAGAGAGAGAGAGAGAGAGAAAGAGAAGGTGTGTGTTGGTGTGGGCATGAACACATCAAGAGGCAGAGGTGAACTGACTCACAACAGAAGCACAACGAAGATGCGAGATTCAAGATGCTGGATCAAAGATGGCTGCAGAGCAGGGAGACCTTAGCTGACCATTTGGTTGATCAGACAATGGAACAAAGAAAAGGCGGGAACTTTAAGTTTCTTCTTTGTGTACTTCTGTTGAGAGCCAATTTATAAGTGTGTATGGATTATGTATATAAGGTACCTTGGTTAGTAAAATGGTGATGCATGCAAGACCCTGTCTGTTATGAACAAACAAAATCCAACAAACCAATAATCTAATAACAAAGAGATCACAACAACAACTCATTTAATAGCACTACATCAATACATTGTACAAACACTATAATGAAAGACAAAGTAAACAGTCTTGCTCAGCCTGTACTTATGTCCTAATGCTTTGCCCAGATGTTACTTGCCAATCCAGGAGTGGGAAAAGAGTTCTTTGGGTTGCCGGCTGAAGAAAGGGGGTTCCGGTTCCAGTTCCAATGATGCAGGAGGAAGTTGGCTGGTCCTACTGTTCTCCTTTTGGCTTGAGAAGTTAGCTGTGGCTTTTCTAACTTCTGTAAAGTCTCTTGAGACTTGGTAAGTAGATCTGAGACAAGGCTGCAGCTCCTGCTGAGAGCTTAGGTGTGGAAAGGGGAAGGGCAGCGCAGGTCCTCCAGACCTGCAACCTTCCTCTGAGGAGGTTTGGGAGTGAGAGCCAGAAGATCAGCAGATGCGTCTCTTCTTGGCTGTGTGACATCCTTAGGGGGTCACAGTGGTGGACCAATCATGTGTGAAGATGGATCTGTGGGAGAATCTAACATCAGAACATGACGCACTGAGTTCAAATGGCTGTTCTTTGTTTGAGGAACAAAGAAGACAGCAGCAGCCATTTTGAAGAAGGTACTCACAGGACATGTGACACATTGTGACAGTGTCAAGTGTCCAAATGAACGAATCATATGTGGAGTTCACAGGTCCCTAAAGTAGCTTATCATATCCATATTTACTTGATGGCACTCTCTGTCTGAATGTTTACTGTTTCTTTGGCAACAGGCACCAGCTGATGTACTGTACCACCAACACCAACAGTGGTACCCCCTCAACCATTGTGTTGTCAAAGGATACACTGTCAAAATTAGGAAAGTAAAAGCTGAAATTCCCAATGAGCTTCCAGCATCAAACAGCTTGACCAGCCTAAGATGTGTAAGATGGCTGACCAATTTGTTTGACCAGCTTAAGGTATGTTTTTGCATAATTTTTGATGGTTTAGCTGGTTATACCAGCTTGTTATGATAAATTCTTTTGGCTTTTATTTTGATGTATTTACTTGTATATTCATGTCACCCGTCTTCCATTTTTCATTCTGTCAAATAATAATAATAATAATAAAAACTAATATTGCACCGTTCCTTAATTTGGAACACAACTCCCTTTAAAGAATGTGCGGTTCTATAAAGACCAAGGTACTTTTAAATAGTTTGATTTTTTTTAGAACTGACCCAGTTAGAAACCAGAAATAGATCATTTTTTCTTTTTTTCAGATTTTGGGGGAAACCAAAAATGAAAATTCAGCTTGTTTTTTCGATTTTGGGCAGAAAAAAAAAAAAAGAAATTCGACTCAAATTTTTGTTTTCTGTTCTTACAGAGGAAACAAATTTACCACTCAATGTTTTGTTTTCATTGTTGGGTGGTGCTTCATCGCCCCCTTGTTCTGATTGGCTCATGTTTGTGCCATAATCTTCAAAATAAAGGTCTACTCTTCAAAATAAAGGTCCAGCTCAACACAATATAGGCCTACCTCTGTGTCTGACAGCTACTGCTGCCACTGCTACCTCCTGTCAGTACCGTCAATATTGCAAATATCCTATTTAGTTAGTTTAGTTAGTTATTACCATCATACACACATGCTTACATGCTTACTCTGCATGAACTTTTTGGCACTTTCTGTTAGATGCTCAATTACATTTTGTTAGCTGCTGACATGTCAAAAGCAGTTCCAAAAAATGACCAGCAGGTCACTCACTTTGTAAACCTCCTCATCAGACATGTATGTTTGTACACTGAGGGGCTGATTTACTAAAGGTTTGCATAAGTTAAAACGTGCAAACTTGATATCACACACAAACAAATGTGCAAACTGATCCACTAAAGGCGCACACTAAGGACTGTGTCTTTTATTGAGCAAGACAGCTCGTCATCTTGTTATAATGTAATAAACAGAAATGTGGATATGGTGACAGCTGCACACAAAAAAACACAACACAATAAACATGCATTTACAGGTGTTTCTGCAGTGAATAGTGTACAGAGACAGTGAGCATATGTGTCAATTAGTGTACAGTAAATCTGTTTGGGACACAGCCTCCATCAGCTGTGATCCCTTGAATAACACTCTGTGTAGTCCTGCAGACTGGTTGGAGATTCACCCTACCTAATATGAAATAAAACCAAGTTTTTATGTCTACTCAAGTAGACTGACTACATTTGTAGGCTACTTAACAAAATCCCTAAGTAAATTAAAAAAGGGCATTAGACCTTTGTAGACCATTTAGCATCATTTAGCAATATTGTGTCTGCAGCTGTTATCCATCCAGATCTTACTGATGTGACACTTAAATTCAGCAAAGTTAAATAAACAACTAGGCATGTGTAGGTAGTGTTCTGTACCTTTGCCTGTGTTTGACCACATATCTAAATATACAAGTGACACACATATTCAAGTAGTATATTTCAATAACATGGTTATACACAACATTGTAAAAAAAACTTTTACAATGTATTATCATGAACACTTGGCATCCAAAAGTAACAGATGCTATAGGAAACAAATACAGATCTCTTGCCCCCTCTAGGCACAGACCTCAACACAGAACACTAACTCATCAAACACACTAAACTCAGTTGTTGTCCTCTTTAGGGCAGTGACCTTAAGAAGGCCAGTGCTTTAGACAGCCCGGGCCACCTCTGTGTACACAGGCTGTTCATCCCTGCACTTGACACAGATGTGTTCCTCCACTCTTTAACACAGACCTGACATCCCGCCAGGCTTCGGTAGCAATATGAAAACATGGGCTGAGTCATTGTATCTTTAAAAAAGATATGCAAATGGGAAATATATTGATATTGTGGACTGTATTTCTGACGCATACATTAAAGATAAACACTACAGAGTCCACATCATAAATAATATAGAAAAGATTACATTTGTATATGAAACTCATTTACAGGGGTCTAGAAAAACATATTAGTAGGAGAGTGGTTCTTTTAAGCAATATTTGTTCAAGAATTTTGATTTTCATTATGTATTGTCCAAAAACACAAGTCTGTTTATTTTTTTCCACATTACTTCCTTAAAATGAAATGATTACATCCACTGTAACAATGTCAAGAAACCTAATAAAATCTATGAGGTTTCAGGCAGATCAGACGATGTTTACTAAAGTTACAACAATTTTCAATTTTATGACGAGACATCAAAATTGTACGCCACATAACAGGAAAACGGTAAAAGTGAAAGTCTGAAACTGCATGCAGAGAGTTTGGTCCATTAAGTGGGATACTTCAAACGGTGTAATATTACCCAATGACCACTAGGTGGCACTAGAAACAATAACAAAAAAGTCAGCCTGGTCTACATCATTTGTTGACCAAAGCTTGTAAATTTAATGTAAATCAAAGGATAACTGTGCTACAAGGTATACTTCCTGTTGCCAGTAGGTGGCACATTGTGTATCATGGTTAACTTATATGTTGATGTGTTCAGGGCTGGCATCTGATCACACATAAAATTTGGGGAAAATCGGTTAATACAAAGTAAAGTTACATTAGCTTCCTGTTTGGTGGCAAAAACAGCATTGCCACAGCAACAGTATTCATTGAAAAAATATGATCTTCACAAGCAGGCGCTGTTTGGTGCTCGGGCCCTAACTATAATTCCAAGGATTTCAGGAGGGTCCTCACACCATTTGGTGCTCGGACCCTAATAATTCCAAGGATTTCAATAGGGTCCTCACACCCGTTTGTGCTCGGATGTGCTCATTTGTGCTCATCTCTTGAGGCTTGGTGCTCATTTTATTTAAGAACATTTAAAAACTGCTATTGTATTCCTATTTTTCTCTCCATGAAGCAAATTGTCTCACCACACAATTTCTGCTCTTTCCACAGGTCAGCCACTTACACTTATAAAGACTTGCCTTTGCATCATTCACCACCTCCACTGCACTCCTGTTTTTTTTTGTTTTTTTTTTACATTTGTCATAGTTAAATACCTGTATATTACACTCACCTCCTTTATTTGTCTTCCCAATAAAATTTTAAAATATAGCAAAATTGTCATTATTTATAAATTTTAAGCATCTTAGATACCAGTTTTGAGAAGTTGCATGTCAAGTATTGTTGGATGTTTTGTGGTCACATAAAATGTTACCCTGTTATATTTTTTGTTTAATTTATGCAAGTAGAAACAAATCACTTTAGAAAACACACGTTATTATAAAACAAAAATAAGGGCAAGTATTTCAACAATTTTTAAATATAAAAATTTAAATATTTACAGTATATTGCACACCTCTCTGAAATGTTTACGTGGTTCGAGGGTAAGTAAGGGGATTATCCTCCTCGGAATAAAGCCCCTGTAATGTCCTTGTGGATCTGGAATTCTGTCACGAATTGTCCATACACAACAGCTTGGGATAACAACCCAGTGACCATCACCCAGAACCCCATACTGCCATGCTACAAACTGTCTGTAAGCTGCATGGTGAAATTGTCTTCTCCTTCATCTGTAACGTCAGCAAGGTAATTCAAGATTCTCCTGGCAAGGCGCAAGACCCCCCCCACCTGCAAAATATAGGCCTCCATGTGTGGCAACCTTGAAATACACCTCTCCGTTGGTTGGTTGCAACATTTCCTCTCGACCATGGTGGCCATGTCACTGCACCTATGACAGACACACCATGAGGGTGTCCCTGGGGCAGGACTGGCAGGCCCAGGAACAGCAGGTAAAAATTGGCTCATGACGCCATACAACAGGCTGGGATCCCGTTCCAAACAGTTCTCTAAAATATGGCATGCTTGTTGCAGATCTAACAGTTGGATGTGTTCCTAATGGTAAACTATAACTATACTGTAAACAGCTAGGATTTAACTACTATCTCAGTGGGTACAACAGTATTTTTTTTATGTTAACAAACAATTACTGCAGTGGCTACTTCAACGTTCATATGCAATCCTCTGCACTCTTAAATTGTGTATGCTTGCAATATCATCAAGGTCAAGGTCCTGGGGTCCCAAAGGATGCCCCCTTCCACGTTGTCCTCGTCCCCTGCCTGAGGCACCTCTCACACGGCTCCCTTGTCTCCCCATCTGTGGCAGCAGGGGGGGAGAATTCCTCCTCGGATTCAATGGTTACGCTTTCAAAACTCTAACCATATAAACAAATATAAAAATATTAATCATCCTGCAAAGAGACAAATCTAAATAATAATCAGCACATTTTTTTCAGTCTGTTTTCAGTCTAACACACAATGTTATTTGTGCTGTTTGTATCACTTGTTGCACATGTTGTTGTCTCCTTACTGGTGTACAATCGTCAAACGTTGCTAAATCTGAGAGTCTTTGCTGAAGATCCTGTCATCTTGCAACGTTTTGGACAGAAATCTCTGCCTCCTTTCCTTACGGAAATCCCGACATACCTTTGCCGCACGTCAGCGTCATCCTCTTGGCGAAAACGCCGCCGCCGCCGCCGCCGTAGGAACCGGGGCGGGTGCCTGGTGAGGCTGAAGGCCAAGTGGCTGTGCACTGGTCGTGGCGGATGTGGAGCGGAATCTCGCCTTTATGTCTCTCGACGCTGGCTGGATCCTATCGCCGTCTACTTGGTCCCGGTGGCCGGCTCGGATGATGTGTTTTTACCCCGCGATTCCTGCCCTCCTTGCCCCCGACAGCGCGGAGTGGATCCTGGGAACCTGCGTCCTCTCCTTAGGGACCCTCAGTCAGCTGCTCGCCCAGACCCGCTGGCTTCTGCCAGGTTTGGCCTGGTTAACGCAAGATCGCTTGCGAATAAAACATTCATCCTGAAGGATTTCTTCGCATCTCGAGAACTGGACTTCCTCTTTGTCACAGAGACCTGCGTGCTGGTGAGTCCAGTGCCTTCACAGAACTTTTACCTGATGAGTGCTGCTATTTTAATTCTCCGCGGACATCTGGTCGAGGAGGAGGAATTGCGACTATTTTTAAAAACGATTTTAAATGTAAACTGACTTCCCCATCATCCGCCTTCACCAGCTTTGAATTAAGTTTGTTTGAGCTAGGTAGTTCTCACATAGTGCTGTGTGCGGTGGTTTACCGGCCTCCTAAATATAACAAAGACTTTCTAGCTGACTTTTCTGGGTTCTTGGCTGATATTATGCCGAGATATGACCGGGTTCTGATTGTCGGGGATTGTAATATTCATGTATGTTGTCCGGAAACCCCCTTGGCCAGGGATTTCTTAAACATAATTGATTCTTTTAATCTTGTACAGTCTGTACTGGACCCGACACACGTTCGTGGTCACACGCTTGATCTTGTTTTATCATATGGGCTGCCTGTTTTTAACCTGGAGATTTGTGAAGCGTTCTTCTCTGATCATATGCCTGTACTGTTTGAAGCTACTGTATGCGCCAACACAGTTAAACCTCGCGCTGCTGCTGGCACACGGCGGGTTATTAACTCTTCCACTGCTGCTCGCTTCTCAGCCGCTTTCAGTCAGAACTGCGTCACTCCCGACCCTGTGTGCGATGACACAGAGGCTCTTTGCTCTAAGTTTGTTGGCACCTGTCAAACTGCCATTGATGCTGCGGCCCCGCTAAAGAGCAAGCAGCATAAAGTGATAACTGAGCCTTGGTTGAATGAAACAACCCGCACTGCCAGACGGGAATGTCGCAGAGCTGAGCGGAGGTGGAAAAGAGATAAACTGCAGGTATCTTTTCAAATGTTGAGGGATTGTTGGCGTTTTTACCAGTCCACTGTGAAAGAGGCTAAAAGAAGTTATTTCTCTGACATTATTGTCTCAAACTGTCACAAACCTTGCGTGTTGTTTAAGGTGATAAACTCTGCTCTGAATGCTCCACAGACGGTGGGAATGGATTCCTCCCCTACTGTGTGTGAAAGCTTTCTGCACTTTTTCATTGCTAAAGTCACTTCTACCAGAGCACTTATTTCACCTCCTGATTACGACCCTTCAGTGTTGGTCCCCTGTTCTGCTGTTTTTGACTCATTTGAGCCTGTGTCTTTGTCTATCGTGCAGGAGACTGTGGATCATTTAAAGCCTTCAGGCTCACCCAGTGACCCTGTTCCTCCTCGTTTATATAAGGAGGTGTTCCCCACTGTTGGTCCACATTTACACAGCATCATTAACAGCAGTCTGTCCTCTGGAGTGGTCCCTGTGAATTTTAAACACGCTTTTGTGCAACCCCTGATTAAAAAACCTGGACTGGATCCTGCTGTTATGGGTAATTTTAGGCCCATTTCTAAATTGTCCTTCCTCACCAAAATCTTAGAGAAGATCGTCTACTCTCAGCTCATGGACTTTTTAAGTGAACATAATGTTCTTGAGATCTTCCAATCTGGTTTTAAAAGTCTGCATAGCACAGAGTCGGCCCTTTTAAAAGTTTTTAATGACATTTTCTTAGCTACTGACTCTGGTAACTGCGTTATCCTGGTGCTCTTGGATCTAACTGCAGCATTCGATACAGTGGACCATGACATACTGATTGCTTGTCTGGAGCAGTGGGTGGGAATCAGTGGCACGGCTCTGGAATGGTTCAGGTCCTACCTGTCCCATCGGACATTCTGTGTTAGTCTTGGTGACTCTGTGTCCTCCACTGCTCCTCTCTCATGTGGGGTCCCACAGGGTTCGGTCCTGGGCCCTCTGTTATTTTCTTTATACCTCCTCTCACTTGGCTCTATCCTCAGTTGCTTTCCATTGTTATGCTGACGACAGTCAGATCTATTTCCCCCTCAAAAAGGCTGATTCATTCTCTCTTCAGCCTCTTTTAAATTGCCTGGATGACCTCAAGGCCTGGATGGCTCTAAACTTTCTGAGTTTTAATGAGAGAAAAACTGAAGTGTTGGTCTTTGGTGGCACTTCTGTGACCCCCCCCAATTGATCTAGGTCCCTTGGCACAATACGCCAAACCCATCGTTAATGATCTGGGGATTATAGTGGACGCAGATCTTAAATTTGACAGCCAGATCAAAGCTGTGGTGAAATCAAGTTTCTTCCAGTTAAGGCAGCTGGCTAAAATAAAACCATTTGTTCACAGACAGCACTTTGAAACAGTGATCCACGCCTTTGTAACTAATAGACTGGATTACTGCAATGCTCTGTATTTGGGGGTTAGTGGGTCCTCCATTGCTCGTCTCCAGTTGGTGCAGAATGCCGCTGCATGTCTTTTAACAGGCACAAGAAAGTTTGATCACATTTCACCGATTTTAGCTTCACTTCACTGGCTGCCCATCCACTTTAGAATTCATTTTAAGATTCTTTTATTTGTTTTTAAATCTTTAAATGGTCTTGCCCCACCATACCTCTCAGAGCTTCTGCACCCCTATACACCCAGCCGGTCTCTCAGGTCAGCTGACCAGCTGCTCCTGAGGGTGCCCAAGACAAGGCTGAAGCTCAGAGGGGATCGAGCGTTTTCTGTTGCGGCTCCAAAACTTTGGAATGAGCTGCCGCTGCACATTAGACAGGCCTCCTCACTGTCTGATTTTAAAACCCTTCTTAAAACCCATCTGTTTTCTTTAGCTTTTAACATCACGTAGGGTTGTTGCTTCACATGTGCATAGATACGACGGGCAATACACTTTTAGCCTATTTATTAATTATGTTTTATTGTTTATGCTGTTTTTAGTTCTATTATTTTATTGTCCTTTATTATTTTTATTATTTTTATTTTTATTGTCTTTGTACAGCACCTTGGTCGACTCTGGTCGTTTTAAAAGTGCTTTATAAATAAATCTGATTGATTGATTGATTGAATGTGTCTCTCACGCATCCCGGTCATTGTTGGCAACCGGAAAAGACGCACAGTCTGCCATATACGCAATCCGCAAAACCTGTCCGCTCTCCCAGAAAGTGGTCCCAGCCCACACTCAGTTACCTTTGGTCTTTGGAACTGTCAGTCCGCAGTTAACAAGACAGAATTCATCAGTTCACTGGTGAAACTCTCAGACATTCAGGTCCTAGCCCTGACTGAGACATGGATCCGCCCAGAAAACTCAGCTACACCAGCTGCACTCTCCGAGTCCGCTACGCTAAGCCACACCCCTCGCTCCACTGGACGAGGAGGCGGTGCTGGTGTGCTCATTCCTGACAACTGGTCTTTTTCCACACTGCGCCCGTTGAGCAGCAACACAACATTTGAATATCATGCTCTAAATTCACTGCTCCCATCAAAGCATATATTCTGGTTGTGTACCGCCCACCAGGGGGTAATCTGGATGGCTTTGTCTCTGAAATGGACATGTTACACTCTGACATCCCTGATGATGGCACACCACTGATTGTCATGGGAGACATGAACATTCACATTGACAGTACTCTGGCAAACAACTTTCTGGCACTCCTCTCCTCCTTTGCACTTGTACTAGCTCCTTCTCCTCCCACCCACAAAGCTGGTAAAGTCCTTGACTTGGTGCTGACTCGTAACTGCTCCATAGCAGATGTGACACTTACCCCTCTACACCTGTCAGACCATTTCTTGGTAAAATTTGCAGCTGCCTTTCCGCAATTGCAGACACCCACTCAGACAATTTCCCTCCGCAGAAACCATAAGTCCCTCACAGCAGCACAGCTGTCTGATGAGGTGAGCTCTGCCATGCCTGACCACTCACACTTCTCCTCACTTTCTGTTAATGAGGCTACAGAAACACTCTGTTCCCCTCTGGCATCCTCTCTGGACAAACTCTGCCCCCTGGTGTCCAAACCAGCCAAGAAAAAACAACCAAGTCCATGGCTCTCTGAAGTTTTGAGAGAACAAAGAACTGGACTCAGGGCAGCAGAAAGAAAGTGGCGTAAATCCCAAGAACCCACTGATTTGTCCTCATACAAACAGAAACTTGCTTCCTTTACCTCTTCCTTGCAGTCCGCTAAGAAAGCCTTCTATCAGAACAAGATCTGTGCTGCTACTGATTCCAGAAAACTGTTTATGGTGTCCTGCAGACCATCCTGCCCACTGTCAAACCTGCAGTCACACACATTGTCAATTCCTCCCTAAAAACTGGCACTTTTCCTGCTACTTTTAAGCAAGCCCGTGTCACCCCACTGCTCAAAAAGCTTAATCTCAACCCCGCCCAGGTTGAAAACCACAGGCCAGTCTCACTTCTACCATTTCTGTCGAAAATACTGGAGCGCGCAGTATTTAACCAGGTCTCTGAACACTTGCGGAACAACAACCTACTTGACTCCTTTCAGTCTGGCTTCAGGTGTGACCATTTCACTGAGACTGCACTCCTGTCAGTCACTGAGTCACTGAGGCTGGCTCGAGCTGCTGGTCAATCCTCTGTCCTACTGCTGCTGGACCTGTCTGCTGCCTTTGACACGGTGAACCATCAAATCCTCCTCTCCACACTCTCTGAGCTCGGCATCTCAGGTTCTGTCCTATTGTGGTTCAAGTCCTACCTCACAGGCAGATCCTTCAGAGTGTCATGGCGAGGAGAGGTGTCTAGGTCACATGGCCTATCGACAGGGGTTCCTCAGGGGTCGGTGCTTGGTCCCCTACTCTTCTCTCTGTACACCACCTCACTCGGTGCAGTGATCCGCTCCCATGGTTTCTCCTACCACTGCTATGCTGATGACACTCAGCTCTTCCTCTCCTTTCCACCTGATGACAGAACGGTCTCAGCTCAGATATCAGCGTGTCTGGCTGATATCTCCACATGGATGAAGGAACGTCACCTTCAGCTAAATCTGTCTAAGACCGAACTCATGGTCTTTCCAGCTTGTCCATCTGTTCAGCCTCAGATCAGTGTCCAACTAGACTCGAGCCTACTTGTGCCCACAAACTCAGCCAGAAACCTGGGTGTCATGATTGATGACCAGCTGACCTTTAAGGTTCATGTGGCCTCAGTTTCTCGGTCTTGTCGTTATGCCCTCTACAACATCAGGAAGATCAGACCCTTCCTGACCCAACAGGCCACACAGCTTCTGGTTCAGGCTCTTGTGACCTAACGCATTGACTACTGCAACTCTCTTCTGGCAGGTCTCCTTGCATGCTCATTCAAACCTCTTCAGATGATCCAGAATGCAGCAGCACGTCTGGTCTTCAACCAGCCCAAAAGAGCACGTCACCCCGCTGCTAATTTCTCTTCACTGGCTTCCAGTGGCAGCCAGAATCAAATTCAAAGCACTTCTCTTGGCTTACAAAACAATCACAAGAACTGCTCCAGCCTACCTGAAATCCCTGATACAGGTCTACTCTCCTTCTCGCCCACTACGCTCTGCATGCGAAAGACGCCTGGTGCTTCCAGCCCAGCACGGCTCTAAATCTCTAGCTAGACTCTTCTCTTCTGTTGTTCCCAAATGGTGGAACAAACTTCCAAACTCTGTGCGTTCTGCTGAGTCCCTTTCTACTTTTAAGAGACAATTGAAAAATTGTTCCGAGAACACCTAGGCACTTAACCTGACTCTTCTCCTCTTTGCCCTTTGGGGTAGATTAAGTCAGATGGTCCAAAACCCAGCACTTAATGATTATCTAGCACTGACAAAGTTGTGTGATGTTGTATGTTGATTGTCATCGTAAGTCGTGATACTGAGATTGCTGAATCTCAGATGCTGAGATCGCTACTGGTTATGACTTTTGTGACCTAACTTAATTCGCGGGGGGGGGGGGGGGGGTGCGGCACTTCTTCTGCTACTAGACGGCAATACCTGTGACCAATCACACCTGAAGCACTTCACTTAGGGTTTTTTTCCTTAAGTCTAAATTCTTGCTTGTGTTGTACGTTGCTTTGGATAAAAGCGTCTGCTAAATGAAATTGTAGAATTGTAGAACATTTATCTTTTATCTTGCTGTAGTAGCTAATGTGCTAGCTAAGGTTAGCTAAGAAAACAATGCAGTATGACCGTAATGTAACTGTTCGTTCGGTAACATTAAGTTACTATTAACCTAACAAAAAGAGAACTGAGTCTCTAGCTTAAATATAGCTAGTTACTGTAAAAAATGTAGCAGTTACTGTAAAACATGCTTTATAGATTTATAGCTTTTGTATCTTGTACTTACCGGTGTGCCCTCCATCACGTTTCCCTGGCCACCTCAGCCTGTGTATGCATGACGGCCTCCTCTGCAGGGGAGGGGCTGTGGAGGCGGTTTGAGGGCAGGGCTGAGGAGCAGTAGAGAAGGAGGAGGAGGGATCTGCAGGCAGTTCTCTTTCAAAATTTCAGGCAAAGTTTCTCTCTCCTGGAAGTCACCAACTGCAGCTTTAATATTTGCATTGTGTAGCCTATTGAACCATTGGCAGTGCATATACGGGAAAATATCAGGGGTAGAAATTACAAATACACAGCACCAATTACCATCATATGCTGATGATATTATACTAGACTTAATATATAATACATATATATAAATTAAATGTGCAAAACTGTGAAGCTATGACCATGGGAAGCCCTATCTCCACAGAACTAAAAAAATGAATATCCATGGAAATTAAATAAAGGCAAGGTTAAATGCCTGGTTATAGAAATCCCTAGGTGTTAGTATGTAATTTTAAGATTATGCATCCTTTAAAGTTAGTTTGAGACTCTATGTCTACCTCAAGTAAAGAGCTACCCATATATAGTGAAGCCTTAGTGCCTGCAAGTTGACCATAGATGCCTGAGATGGACCAGTTGGACAATTTCAGATCTCCATCCTCATACAGTTTTGGGTTAAAAACTACAAATGTGAGAATATCAAACATCAAATCTCAGCACTGTATAAAATTTTAGAAAATAATAAGAGACCAGAAGAATTAAGAGAAAAGTCAGATGGCAAGAGAAACTTGACACAAATGTATCAAATTCTGATTGGGTACATACACAGAAAATTTTGAAGAGTAAATTTTACTCAATTTGAGTAAAATTTTACTCCCAAAAAGATAGTATTTGGTCCCAGTCCAAAAAGAGTAAAATTTACTCTCGTCAAAGAGTTAAATTTTCAGAGTTATTTCTGCTCTATCTAGAGTTCATATTTTCTCCACAAGATTAAAATTTACTCAATTTAGCATAAAGTGAGAACAACTCCAACACCATTTCACTCAATACAGAGTTGTATTTTACTCTGTTCAGAGTAGTAACTGCCTCATAAGAGTTCTATTTCTACTATTAATAGAGTTGTATTTTACTCTGTTCAGAGTAATAACTGCCTCATAAATAGAGTTCTATTTCTACTATTAATAAAGTTGTATTTTACTCTGTACAGAGTAGTAACTGCCTCAAAACAGAGGTCTAATTCTACTATGAATAGAGTTCTATTTCACTCAATAAAGAGTTGTATTTTACTCAATATTGATTATAATAATGATAACTCTGGATTAAAATGTTTGAAATAAAAAAGACCAGAAATGAATATTCAATGTACTTGTATTTTTCTTAAATGCATAACACATGCACTGAGCACCCATAATATACATGTCAATACTGTTTGGCCTTTGTAATATGACAGCATTGTATAATACATGCAACAAAAATCTCCATGAATAAGGCTCCACGGGCAGAGTAATCAATGAGGGAAAAAAAAGTCTTTCAGGATGACACATCCCTATAATTTCATAATAAAAACAAACAGAATATTGCAAACAGGTATGCACACTATCACCACACCATCAGTAGCTGCAGATAAGTCTGTAAATTTTTGCAATAGCCATCAGCCCAGCCAAAACATTCACACCCAATTGGTGGGCCATCACAATTTGGACACAATGTGCTCTTTGAAATTGGGTGGATTGGATGTATCAGATAAAAGAGGAGAAAATAAAAATAAATTAGAATTTGAGTTATGGACAAAGAAATTCTGAAATCCATTGTTCATCCCTAGTGCAATAGTTAGAGCTTAGTGATTCTTTTATCACAGGAAACAGTATGGAACAATAAATGAACTTGAATCATCATTACTGTATGACATTTGCATATTGAATGCTTTGTAACACAAAAGCTCTTTGACGTCAACAACATGAGGTCCATCTGCAGTACACACAACTTTAAATGCATAAAAATGCTCATCCATACACACTGTTTGTAGTGCAAATGTAACCAACAGTAACCTCCCATCTTTAAGAACAACATGGTGTATTTTGTGAAAAACTGGCATCTCATTAAGCACTTTCAGACAAACAACTAAACCTGGACGATACATATTTCCATGGTGTTTGGCCCATCTAACATCTAACACCTTAGTGTCAATTGCTACCTGAAGAGCCTCTGCTATCTCACAGCCCCTGTCCATCACGTTTAAAGCTACCATTTTACTTGGACCAAGCACCAGTCTGTCAGGCTCACATATCTGCCAACTATATGCTACTTGACTTTGGTGTTTCTTTGCCAATGTTTTACTTATATTTTTGAAGCTTTTTAGTTGCTTTTTAAAGAAATTGTGCTTCGCTTCAAAGCGCATGCACCAGGTATGCAAAAGTGGTCCAATTTTACAAATACATGTAGGATAATGCACCATAAAATGATGCTTTGGTAGTAGCTTCTTTTTGGGAAACAAATGCTTGAATAACCCATGGTGCTCTGAAATCAAATGTATCAAATAAATGGTAATGCCAGTTGATAACACAGGAGAAAATACAATATCTGCTATCTGAAGCAACAACAGAAGCAAATACCAGTGTTGATCATCTCGACAAACCAAGTCTCCAAATATAAGTGGTAGATTGCGAGGTAAACACCAAGATTGGATCGCATTTAAACCCAAGTCATTTGAGTCCTCTATTAACTTCAGTGCAGGTGGCTTGTTGTTTTGTTCCATGTAGCCATAGTTAAAGTTCTTAATTCTTCTGTCTATTTCCTTTGATGTTGTGTAATTTTTGATCAAGTGTAGTATTAGCAGCTTCATTTCATATTGTGCCACGCCCTCCAAGATATCGTGCATAATATCTACAGAGAAGTTTTCACATGTATTGAAATACTGCAAGGAATTTAGAACTCAAGAACGTTTAACACCCATCACATAGGGAGTGGGACCCGAATTCCTTTAGTCTCCAGCTCTTTAATGTCTTTTACAATTGGATCAAGTATTTTAGAAAAGCCATATGTTTTAATGTCTTGGGCATGGAATAAAGCAACCAAATGAATATTAAGCAGCATTGAGTTGTGCTTAGGAGAAAGATTACGTAAGGTGAAATAGATTGCTCCAAATTTATGAATTCCCTTTTTACTGCCCAATGGATTTGCGCATTCAAAATCATCATAGAAAAGTTGCAACTGAATTGCATGCTTCTGTTTTGAAAATAAAGGATGACTCTTGAAAAGATCTCCATTACAAAAGTCATTAAGAAGATCTTCTCTTGAACTGGAACTTGAACTGACTCTGCATCATCTCTTTTATCTTCGGGTGTTTGTAAATTAAGTCTAATGTTTTCAAAATTGGGATATAAACAAATGGGTTCATGTAAAGATAGACACTGCTTCACAGATTCTTTTGCTTGATTATGGATATCATCAACAATCTCTTCCATTGAAGTAACCAAAGAGTTAATGATTGTTTTGCCTACACCTGCCACTTTAAGTTCAGCCACTGTTGCAGCACAGTTGTCTACAAGACTCTTATTAAGAAGGACTGGGTCAGAAGGGGCACTGTTTGATGGAAAGTCATCAACAAAACTTCCAGCTAAATCTTCAGTTGTAGAGGGGCCTTCACCAGGATCATCACAAGGTTCATGTGCTTTAAGATGCTTTCGAAACCCAGAAAAAGTACCAAAAAAATGAGAACAATCAGGTTGACCACATTTCAGACGAAGTGTCTTTCCTGAACAAAGTCCGTGGATCAACTTTAAGTGCTTAATTAGTGAATTGGCATTTGCCTGAGGGCCTTTGCAAATAAAACAAAACATCTCAATCACAATCAGTACAGCATCAGAGTCCTCAAAATAGATCTTTGCAGTATAGCATCAGAACCCTCCAAACCAAAGCATCAAAATCAGTGCAGCATCCGAACTCTCATCTCTTTGACCCTGGGATTCACCTTGGTGGTAGCAGCATCAATCTGGTAAACAGCGGTTTGCAAGAATTGGTAGACATTGGCCAGATCCCTGTTGTATGAGGTAGCGAAGACAAAAAGAGCTTTAAAAGCTCGTCAAAAGAGGCAAGAGAATCTGGTGACTGACACGGGATTGCATGTTTGTCAATCACAATGAAATATTTATGTATGGCGCGCCTCTTGGTCCCCACAGCCAGTAGATAGGGTTGACGGCTCTCTGTGATGCTGTCCAGATGCCCCTCAACACTGGTCCCAGTCTGTGACAAGAAAACTTAATTAGTCTTGCTGTCAAAATTAATCTGTTGCAGTTAAGGGCCCCATCATCACCACCAAAATCACTTATTGAAACAAAACGCAAGATGAACCATAACATTTTCAGCCTTATATTTTTTATTCTGCTAAATGTAAAAGAAATAAACTTATTCATATCAGCGTATCTCAGGCTGATGATAGATCTGTGGGGAGCCAAATCAGATAAATATCACAGGGCCCTCACTGATTACAGATGAGTATGGTCATCACATGATTTCACAAGAGTATAGTTTCAAGGTTTAATATTATGGACAGAACAGTGAGCCTTCTTAAACTTCAATTAAACTAACATTACCTTGATAAATTTCACAAGGTGTCAATGGCTTGTCTGGCAGAGAGCTTTCCTGGTCTCTTGTTGCGGCCATGAGGTGATGGTAGCTTGAGGTGGATAAGGAGCAAGATGTCCCATCCTGAAAATACAAGAAAATTTGGAAAGACATTTTTACTAAAATGTTTATATTTTTGTTTCAAAACTATTTCCCTCATCCATTATTATTATTTCTTTAATTCAAGTGTACCATCTTCCAGTTCTTCTGTTGTGGATTCAGCGTTATGTAGGAGATCTTCAAGGTCGCTTGTCTGGGTGAGGCCACGGCTTTGTTCAAGGACTTTCTGCCTGTAGTGAGTAGGCCACTTCTCCAGGAACTTAGCAGAGATGTCATCACCAAACATCAGACTGAAATCCTGCTCTATCTGAAGACAAGATGGAATACAGAAAACAACATGGCATACATTGTTAATAGGTGCACCAGGGATGACCAGGGATGTGATCTGTTTAAAGTCATTTTTCATTTCAGCTCGATTTTAATGCAAGGCAGTTTAGGAGCGACATACCATTCCTGTGATGTCAAGAAATCTTGGAAAGGTGGTGAATACTTCAGAGGACTTCACTGGGTCATGAACCATTGCTTGGCGATGGGTGAGGGTCTGTTTCATCTTCTCCTTGATGATTGCTTCATCAGTTGTATGCTGCATGAGTGCGATGGCCTCAGGACACTGGGTTTCAGTGGTTAGCTGGTTTTCCTTACTGAAGGGGGTTCTGTCACCAGAATGTGGACCACCTGTAACAGTGATCAGTGAACCTGAAGTTAGACCCACAGCTGTAGCTGTATGACACAAGTGAGCGCAACACTGTTCTTTCTCTTTCTCTCTCTCTCTGTCTTTTTTTTTTTGTTTTTTTAAGTTTCACAATCCTTGCAGGTGATGCAGGCGCAGATGTCTGTACATTAGTTGATCTGATCTTTCATCACGGACTATGGTGCATCAGCTGTGGGTCTAACCTCAGCTTGTCACTTCTCTGTCCCTCCTCTCTCTCTCAGCCCGTTCTAACCCCAGCTGACAAAGTGAGGCTTCTGTATATTCAGGTTCATAAAGGCATCACTTGTGTCATAGTCAGACATGTTAACGTTAACTATCCGAGCAGTAAACACTGTGAACAGGTGACAGAAACCTGCACAGCTGTCCACAAGTGGCAGTGCGCAGTGATATGAACAGAGAGAAAATAGCGCCGGGCGATTTTGAGGTCTGACTTTTTTGAGGACAACAGTGTTGTGATGCAAATATATCACTCTTCTGAACGCATATTGTTTTGAGAAGCAAAACGCTTTATTTTCATGACCCCAGACAACTAGCCGGACTACCTTCGTCAACACCAAAACCAGGCCGGAACTCCACTCACAGGACGCAGTCGGGGGTAAGTCACTGTTGATGCACTACACTGCTGATGAGGATGCCATACAGATTCATGTCAAAAGACCCGAACTATCCCTTTAATATTTAGTTGAAATCTCACTCGGTTTTTGGATCAATACTAGAAGTAATGGGTAAAAAAAAAAAAGGTAAAAAAGTTTAGACTTGTTTTATGTACTTACATAGCCCAAAGTGCCCTGGGGATCGGCCAGGTATGGAAACAAGGCAGTGATGCCCTTTGCGTAGTCCTCTTTAACACGCCTTGAAGGGCTCGTCCTACAGTGCGCGTACACACACACACACACACACACACACACGTATGAGATCCAAACAAAAGTACTGCTATGCCGATGCCTTCTGCACCAAATAAAATCATAAATGTTAGGGTTGGATGTTAATTACATGACAACATACCCATGTTCACTCGCCATGTGTGCAACCAATATCTTAACCATGTCACGTCTTCTGGAATCTGTTAGGCTTTTTTTCCGAGCATACTCTGTAAGGATCCTCTCTCCTCCAGGTTTCTCCCTCAGAATGTTTTCAATGATCTAATTGTGTGGGGGAAAAAGAGGGAAGGGACACAGGGATTTTGTGGCCAATTACATTTACAGTGATAATAATGTTAACCATGCCCCGTATTTCTCTGCAACTTTACTTCAGTGTTTAAATCATCATAGACTTTTAAGTCCAAGGTAGGAATTTCAAATTTCTTGGAAACTGTGAAGACAAAACAATATTGCATAAGACTGATATTCTGTTGTGCAATTAATCTTATTTTTATTAAAAGGTCACACATCAGCGTCACTTTAGATCTGAACCACTTAACAACGATCTTATACTCCAAAAATAGCAGATCTGCAAGCTCATACTGTAGCACGAGTGCAACGCTGAGCTTGTAGATCTGCATTTTATTTTTTTTTAAATCATGAAGATTTTTCTAACTCAAATCATTCTTTTTCTCAGGGTACACGAAACAACATTTAGAGATTCCAAAATCAAATACATATACTTCTAAGGGTCCTTGACAATAATAATAATAATAAGACAGCACCACTAATTTACACATGAGGTTGTGCAATTTTTTTCACTCACCACACTCCAAAAATGATTTGAAGGTCAGTTGCCCTTCATAACAAATGTATTTCTGGCGGTCTCGGTACAGTACTAAGATGATATCGAGCACAACATTTCATGCATTGAATGCTACAATTAGCTTAAGTACTACAAAAGCCCCATCTACAGGTAGGCTCGATACCACTCTGCATTTGCATCTAATTAAATGCTGTTTGAAAGCTGGGTAAAATAATTATTTTTCTCATTGGGTGCTTCGAATGTGTTAACATGCGTTTCAATTCACATTCCTAATGTTATGGTGCTGCTGCGCCAGCACACACCACAACATCCTATCTCTGAGCTGCTATTGAAAGAATCGTTGGGGAACCAGTTTCATTTGAGTTCACCACGTAAACCTCGCATAATTCCATTCCACTCATTGCTACGCGGGGAAATCCACAACTTATTTGTGTTTGTGTAATGGAGGAGTGTTCCTCACAGCCAGTGTCTCCATTTGTGTCTTACATACACACACACAAAAAAAGCTTGCTAACCGAAGAGCAGGTAAAACCGTAACGTTAGGTTAAAGTTACATGACTCAATTCAGAGTAAAATACACGTGCTTGCTAACCAAACAGCAGGTGAAAATGGTCCACAAAAAAAAAAAAAAATAGCTAACCAAAGACCAATTAAAACGGTTGGTGTAAATGCTTCAATTCAGAGTAAAATACACGTGCTTGCTAGCGGTCCACATGTAGGTTAGCTAACCGAAGAGCAATTAAAACGGTCGGTGTAAATGCCTCAATTCAGAGTAAAATACACATGCTTGCTAACTGTCCACACACAAAACTCCACTTACTAACCAAAGAACAAGTCCGGTAAAACATCATGACTCAACTCAGAGTAAAACACGCGTGCTTGCTAACCAAACAGCAGACAAAACAGTCCACACATACAAGACTGGCCCATAAAAAAATTAAATTTAAACACACTTACTAACTGAGGGCACAACTCAAACCTTCTTCAATAAAATGGTCAGTAAACAGTAAGCTCAGTAAAAACACGTGGTAAATTAAACTAACGCGGGTGAGGCTTGGTTTAAATTCACATCTAACATTATAATTTGTACTGAAGCTAACGTTAGCATCGACATTGGCAGTTATGCTGTGTGTGAGACCCACAAACTCGCCAGCTGCAATGTTACTCACAAGCATTACCTTTCAAACAAGTCAACAAAAATTCTGCTGACATTTTATCTTAAATAAAACCGATTTTAGTAAGCTACTTTGCTGACTTACCTGGCTTACCGCCGTCCACCGCTTTACCTCCACCCCCCACTGCAGGGATAAAAGATGGCGGCAGAAACAAAACCTAAGAAACATTAGTGGGCGTGCTCTTGATATTACTCCAGTAGGATTTTCTCTATTTTTTTCCTCCTACTCTAGTGGCCACTGGATATAATTACAATCCAAAATTAATAAAAAATACTCTTTTAGAGGAAAACAATGGTAACTCTGAAAAAATTACTCTCTCATTTTTCCTGCGTATAAGCCTATCATCACATAAGACAACAGCATCTCAGTTTTGGTGAGAGTTTGCAAGGAATTTTCAGATGAGATTCTTTTTAACCCCAGGTCAGCAAGCTAAATTTCAACTTTCAGTAACACCAAAATGCTAGAGGGACTGTGGACAACACCATGCTGAATACAGCCATATATTCTGGTCTTGTCCCATATCGAAAAAATACTGGGAGAATATATGTACAGAAATCTCTCATATTCCGGAAAAAAAACAGCAAAATTGATCATGAGTTTATCCTGTTTTTTTCCAGGGAAAGTGCCAAAGGGGATGGAAAGAACTGAAGATGAGAACCTTGCCAGAAAATTAAGGATAACGGCTCTTAAACTTATAACTAAAAACTGGCTTCAGAAAATAAGCCCCAGTGTGGGGAAGTGGAGGGATTTAATTGAAAAAGTGAAATTAATGGAGCTGTTGATAAAAGCTCCTGAAACAAGTTACTCAAAGTGGAAGAAATGGGGTATCTATGTGGAAAGTAGAGGTGAAATGTCACATAATAATAAAAAAACAACAACAACAACAATAAAAACAACAAAAAACATATCCACCTCAGCTCAACGAGGATAAACAAAAATCGTTTGAAATCATATGCACAGTTAATGGAATAATCAAATCAAATCAAATCAAATCTTTATTTGTATGGCACTTTTCATACAAAGAGTAACACAAAGTGCCTCACAGAGATTAAAAACAATAACAGAAATTAAAAACATCAATGAAAATCAAGAAAAATACAGACAGCCTGACCCTCCCACCCCCACATAAACGTACGCAACAACACACACACAATCATGTAGATATTCCCACACATATTCGCAAAGGCACCCGAACATCCACCCTTACCACCCACACACACGCACACATACACCAACACACACCAATTGTTACTAAAGAGACATGGCTAGGCACTGAGACCTGAGACCTGAGACCTAATGGCTATATTTTATTGAGAAGTTCAACAACAAAATACGCAACCTTTTTTTCGTATCCCCTTTTTATTTTTATTTTATTCTATTATTAGGGCCCGAGCACCGTGTGGTGTGAGGACCCCATTGAAATCCAAGGCATTGTCATTTGGACCTGAGCACACTTTGGAATTATTATTAGGGCCCAAGCACCGAATGGTGCGAGGACCCTCCTGAAATCCTTGAAATTATAATTAGGGCCCGAGCACCAAACGGTGCCAGGACCCTTTTGAAACTGAAGGAATTCGTCTTATTATTAAGCCCGAGCACCGAATGGTGCAAAGACCCTCTTGAAACTAAAGGAACTGTTAGGGCCCAAGCAGCGAACGGGTGCACGGACCCTATTGAAATCCAAAGAATTTTTCTTCTTTTTCTTCTTCTTCTTCCTTTACATAAAATTCCTTTTTGGAGACTTGAAAATGGTCTCAAAAAATCCTTATGACATTGATGATGCTTGAACATGAATATTGTGAGTTTTTCTGTGAAAGGCGTTGGTGGACAATTACGATGTTTCGACATGACATCAAAAACTGTTGTAACTTCGCCCCAGATGATCAGATCTTTACAAAATTTCACATATTTGATAAGAGTCCAGGCCTGAAGCTATCTGCGGTGTAATTTTGAATCATAGTCATAGCGCCACCCATTGGTAGCAGGGAGTTACTTTTTTTTTACTCTTTGATTCTTCCCCTGTAGCGGGTTAACTCAAATAACCTCATATTCAATTAGAATACTGTAACGACCTTCAGAATGCAGAGAAATTAAACTTTTGAGTTTTCATGAAACGCTGTTGCATACACCAAAACTCACCAAACATGGCACATACTGTGCATCGAAAGTCCTAAAATGTGATATCTGGTCACAATTTTTCGATCTTCACCTACAGATTTCATCCGATTGACTTCAAAATTAAAACATCCTCTCAGAAGGCCTGGGACATCAAAACATTATTACATTCGTTAATTTTCGTCACACCGTGTGGCCTTTACTGGGCCAAACATTTCCATGTCTTGCCATTGACCAGGAAGTAGTTTATAACTCTGAGGGACATGGTCCAATCTGCACCAAACTCCACATGTTTTAATGACTGTCTTGCCCTGAACACATCTACATGACAACCACTGCCATTACTTATAGCACTCCCTACGGGCAACATGAAATGGAAAGATGGCGTCAGTGTGTCAGGTGGGCCGTCAGCCGCACCAACTGTTACCACTCACCACTTGGTGTATGATCATCAAACTGCTTGATCTGAGAATCATCACCAGTAATCTTGTCAAATTTGATCATTACAGACAAAAAACTGAGCCTCATTTCCTACCGGATATCCCCACATACCTCCGCCACACTCAAGCACCACTCCCACGGCGAAAACGGCATCGACGCCAGGGAAAGCGTAGCAGCTGTCTTGTGAGGCTGAGGGCCGGGTTATTACGTCTTGATCGTGATGGATATGGAGCTGGGCCTCGCCTGTGTGTCTCTCAACATTCCCAGGACCCTGTTGCTACCTATTTGGTACCAGTTGCGGGCTGAGATGTCATGTTCAGTCACTGCGGACCCTGCTCTCCTTGTCTTCACTGGCGCGGGGTGAATCTGGGGAACTTGCGACCCCTGTGTCGGGCCTCCACGTCAGCTGCCTGTCCTGCTAGCGCCTGCTAAATTTGGCATGGTTAGCGCCAGATCTCTTGGGAATAAATCATTCATCCTTAAGTATTTCTTCATATCCCGGGAACTGGATTTCCTCTTTATCGTCAAGACTTGGCTGAGTGTTGGTGAGTCCAGTGTCTTCACCGAACTTTCACCTGACAAGTGCTGTTATTTGAACTCTCCTTGGACATCTGGTCAAGGATCTGGTCTGTTTTTAAGAGTGACTTTAAATGTAAACAGATATAGCTGTCATCCTCCTTCACCAGCATTGAACAGAGTCTGTTTGAGCTGGGGCATCCTCACACGGTGTTGTGTGCTGTGGTTTATCGGCCTCCTAAATATAATGAGACTTTTTAACAGATTTTTCTATGTTTTTGGCTGACACCATGCCTAAATTGCCTTATTGTTGGAGATTTTAATAATCATATGCGTTGCCCTGAAAAGCCATTGGCACTGTATTTTTTTTTAAATATTACTGACTCTTTTAATCTTGTGCAGTTTGTACTTGGGCCTACACATGAACATGGTCAGACACTCAATCTTGTTTTATCTCATGGTTTGCCTGTTTTTAACCTGGAGATCTGTGACGCTTTCTTCTCGGATCATATGCCTGTACTGTTTGAAGCTGCTGTTTGGTGTCACACAGTTTAACCTTGCACTTCTGCTGGCAGGTGTCGAGTTATTAACCCCTCCACTGTTGCTCACTTCTCGGCTGCTTTCGGGCAGAGCTGTGTCAGTCCTGAATCTGTCTATGAGGATACGGAGGCTCTGAACTCATGGTTTCTCGACACCTTTCAAACTGCCATAGACAATGCTCCATTAAAGACCCGACTGCATAAAACTATATCGGCGCCCTGGCTTAATGAAACAACCTGTGCTGCCAGACAGGAATATAGATGAGCTGAGCAAAAGTGTCAAAAGGATGAATTGCAAGTGTCTTTTCAAATGCTGGGATTGCTGGTGTCACTACCAGTACATTGTAAAAGAGGCTAAAAGAAGATATTTTTCTGATATTGTTCTGCTGAGCTGCCACAAGCCCCATGTGTTTAAAGTTATCAACTCTGCTCTGAATGCATCACAGACTGTTGGAATTGAGGCCTCCCCTGCTGTGTGTGAAAATGTCCTTCTCTTTTTGATTGAGAAAGTCTCTTCTACCAGAGCACTTATTTCACCTCCTGCCATTGACCCTTCAGTCTCTGTCCCCTGCTCTACTAAATTGGTCACATTTGAACCTTTGACCCTGCCCTTCGTTTAGGAGATTGTTAACCGTTTGAAGCCCTCAGGTTCTCCTGATGATACTATCCCTCCCCGACTTTTTAAGGAGGTTTTCCAGACTGTTGGTCCATTTTTTCTTGCAGTTATTAATAGCAGTCTGTCCTCTGGAGTGGTCCCTATTAATTTTAAACATGCCGTTGTGCAACGTTTGTTAAAGAAACCTGGGCTGGATCCTACTGTTATGACAAATTTCAGATCTATCTCTAAACTGCCTTTCCTTTCCAAAATCTTAGAAACAAATGTCTATTGTCAGCTCATGGACTTTTTTTCTTTTTTTATTTATATGTTTATT
Source organism: Plectropomus leopardus (assembly GCF_008729295.1). Taxonomy (NCBI): domain Eukaryota; kingdom Metazoa; phylum Chordata; class Actinopteri; order Perciformes; family Serranidae; genus Plectropomus; species Plectropomus leopardus. The sequence goes on from NC_056464.1 coordinate 493,001, forward strand.
GCTTTTTATGATGAGAAAAAACACAGAACAAACATGAGAAAAGAGAGAAAAGAAAGAGAAAAGAAAAAAAAAGGGCAAAAAGGCCCTCCCCCCACCCCCTAAGTAAACAATAAACAAGTAGAACACGAACATGATCAGCTCATCACACAGAGAAGTAACAAAGACCACAGTCATGACAACAAATTAGACATACATGTTTTAAAGAAAAACTGCAAAGTGAACGGTGAATGGTATAATAAGGAATATGCACAGCAAGGCGTTTCACAGTGGTGGACACAGTAGTCCTATCGTTGAAGTAGTTGCAGCACCGGATCCCACATCTTTTTAAATATATCTCCCCTGTCTTCATTCAAAAATCTCAGTCTTTCCAGGTGAAGCATATTTGCCATTTCTCCCAGCCACAAGTCATACGAGGGTGCAAAGTCTGACCTCCATGCCCGGAGAATTAACTTCTTTGCAATCATAGTTCCAAATAGGATAGCCTTCTTCTCATATTTCTTCTCAGAGAATAGGGGAGTAGTTGCCCCGAGGATGGCCACAAGCAGATTAGGCTCCCAACATTTCCCAAAAGCCATAGAAAAGCAATGAAAAATACTCTTCCAATATGTATATAATTTGCTGCAAAACCAAAAAGAGTGTATTAAATTACCAGTCATTGACTTACATCTGTTGCAAATGGGTGAAACATCGGGAAAGAAATTGTGCAATCTTTCTTTAGAGTAATACAGTCGATGTAATGTCTTAAACTGTATAAGGCAAAGCCTGACATTCACAGAGCAGTTATGGATACTTTTTAAGCATTCATCCCATACATCATCTTCCAATTCTGCACCCAGTTCATCTTTCCATGCCTGCCTAATGTTTGCTGTGTTCAAATGAATATTCTTGTGCAAAATCTGGTAGAAGAAGGAGACTGCCCCTTTAGTAGCAAGGTCAAACTTATTTATTGCCTCAAGGACCCCGTGTTCTTCCAGAATTTCAGAGTTAGATAAGTGGGTCCTGACAAAATTTCGAATTTGAAAGTATCGAAAAAGGCCAGTTTTGGGAATGTCATATTTAGCTACAAGTTGTGGGTATGAGGCAAAAATGCCTTGAATATATAAATCACCTATATTGCAAATGCCTTTCCGCTTCCAGGGGAGAAAAACACTATCAGACAGACCTGGCAAAAAAGAATGATTTTCACATATTGGGGTGTCCGAGTAGATTTTTGGAGCCTTAATGTAATGTTTTATCTGCTTCCAGATTTTTATGGTGTTGCCAATTACAAAACTTGTCACGATCCCTGCCTTCTCCTCCCTCCAGTATTTTTCCACTCACTCTCCCTCTGCTCACTCTACCTGCTGGCCACACCCACCTACTCTGCCTGCTCTGCTCACTCACCTCACAGCTGCAGCTCATCAGTAATCAACCCAGGATATAAGCCTCCTCCACACACACACTCATCGCCAAATTGTTCTTCAGCGTTATGCCAGACTTTCCAGCGTTATCCCGCCTGATCTTCCAAAGCCGACCCTGCCTGTCCCCGACCTGCTCTCTTCGCCTGATCCCCGGAAAACCTACCTGCCTTCTGTCCCAGACCACGTGTTCTGATTCAGCGTTCCTGATCTGCTCCGCTGGTAAAGACTTCTCCGCCTGGCTCCGACGATTCTGCTGTTTAATCCCCACTGGTACCGCTGCATTCTCAGACTGCTCCTCTGGCTTCGAAACCTCCGCCTGTCCCCGACCACTCTTCCGCCATCTCCTCGACAGTACCTCCACACGTGCTGTCAAGCCGTCGGACTACGGGGTTTCCTCCTCACCCACGCCGAGTGCAGTAAGCTTCGTCTCTTCGCATCATTCGCCCTCCATAGACTTTGTTTGGGGTTCCGACCCGAAGAACGAACTTTGTGCTGAACTGCTTCTCCTTGCTGCGTGTTTGATTTGTGCTGGGTTTAATAAACGTCATTACCAACTACTCCAGTTTACCGGTGTACTGCATCTGGGTCCACACAGCACCCGTTACAAAACTGCTGTTAAAGCATTCCTTTTTAACAGTAATAGGGCTGTTAAGAAGAGCAGATAGTGAAGTTTTTTTGCAAAACATTCTTTCTATACACAACCATGCAGGGCAGATGTCTGCCTCCGAGGGAGGGCCCTTCTTCCACCATGCAAGAATAGATAAGTGCGCTGCCCAATAATACAACTTAAAATTCGGCAAAGCGAAACCTCCCATATCCTTTGGTTTTGATAGGTGTTTTTTAGAGATTCTAACAGTTTTATAACTCCAAACAAAAGGTATAATAATCGAGTCTAACTGCTTGAAATAAGATTGCGCAATAAAACATGGAATGGACTGGAAAAGGTGGAGGAAGCGGGGCAATACAATCATCTTGATTGCATTCATCCTCCCAACCACAGATATCGGGAGGGTTCTCCAAAGCTCGATATTAGTTTTGACTTGCTCAATTTTGTTTTGCCAGTTTAACCGGAGGAGATCATTTGGATTTTTGGTGACAATCACTCCTAAATATGGAAAAGTTTTGTAGGATTTTTTAAATGGAATGGATTGCAAGTATGTCTTGTTAACTGTTGCGGAGACGGGCATAAGTTCACTTTTCTCCCAGTTAGTCGAAAATCCTGAGAGGCCACCAAATTTATCAATGAGAGTCAGGAGAGGAGGTATTGATGCTTGTGGCTGAAAAATGTACAGGAGGACGTCGTCTGCATATAATGAAAGATGATGTTTATAGCCAAACATGTTAATGGGGGAGATTAAAGGACTCTGTCTGATACTTGCAGCGAGCGGTTCGATGATAATTGCGAACAAAAAGGGGGAGAGGGGGCAACCTTGACGGGTCCCACGGTGAACTGCAAATGGAGGGGAGATATTCTGATTTGTAATAACTGATGCAGTCGGTCGTAAGTAAATTATTTCAATCCATTTCATGAAAGAGGGTCCAAATCCAAATTTTTTGAGCACAGACATCATGTAAGGCCACTCTACTTGATCAAACGTGCGTTGCGCATCCAGTGAAATAACAACCGCCTCTCCTGAATGCTTGGCATATAGTATATTGAAAAGGCGGCGTAAATTAAAATACATATGTCGACCGGGCATAAAGCCAGTTTGATCTGGATGTATGATGGAGCATATGCATTCTTTAAGTCTATTAGCAAGAATTTTTCCAAGAATTTTGGTTTCGATGGATAATAGCGAAATCGGGCGATATGATGATACCATCTGAGGGTCACGGCCTGGCTTTGGGATTAGTGAAATATTAGCTTTATATAAGGTAGGCGGCAAAGCCGAGGATAACTTTGTGTGATTGAACATTCGTAAGAGCAGCGGGGACACCTTAGAGCCAAATTTTTTGAAAAACTCTACATTAAAACCATCTGGACCAGGTGCTTTGTTATTTGGAAAGGAAGAGATAACCTGGGTAATCTCATCTAGATTGATGGCTCTGTCTAACATATCAGCTAAGTCCAATGATAATTTAGGTAAATCCAGACTCTCAAAGAATGCATTAAAGGCTTGAAGGTCTAGGCCGCCCTGTGACTTGTAGACATTAGCATAGAAATCTGCAAAACATTCATTGATCTTCACTGGGTCAGTATGCAAGGTTCCTTTTTCGGATTTGATACAATGTATGGCTCTAGAAGCCTGTATTTGCCTTAGCTGGTGGGCTAATAGCTTGTGTGGCTTGTCGCCAAGCTCAAAATATCTCTGTCTGACTTGTACTAGTAATTTTGATACATTTTTTGACATTGTAGAGTTATATTCATACCGTAGAGCTGTTATTTTATTAAGTACTTCTAGTTTACGCTCAGTTTTGTATGAGGTTTCTAGTTTGGTCAATTGATCATCGATTTCAGTTAATCTTTCCTTTGATTTTTTTTTCTCTATTGCCTCATATGATATTATATGGCCTCTAAGGACAGCCTTCATGGCCTCCCACAGAGTGGAATCATCCACATCGCCCGTATCGTTGCTGCTTAAATATAGTTCTGTTTTATCAGAGAGATAAGTACAGAAATTTTCATCTTTTAATAGTGCATTATTCAAACGCCAGCTATATTCACCTCTCTTGTGGTTCAAGTCAAGACTTAATGAAACAGGAGCGTGGTCTGATATTAGTATATTATGGTAAGTGCAGTCAACAACTGACTGTAGTAGCTTAGAATCAATCAAAAAGTAGTCAATCCTGGAATAGGATTTATGTACTGCGGAAAAATAAGAAAAATCCCTCACGGTGGGATGGAGAAGCCTCCAGATATCCACCAAATTATAAGATTGCATAAGATTGTTGAGCATGCCACTGTTTCTAAATACAGCAGTGTGGGAGTGCTGTCGATCGAGAACAGGGTCTAAGACGTAGTTGAAATCCCCACCCATGATTACATTTGAATCGGACAGATTTGGCAGGGTATTGTAAAGGTTCTGAAAGAAAATTGGGTCATCAAAATTGGGCCCGTAAACATTTACTAGAATTAATGGCGTGGAGTTCAGAGTCCCACAAACTATCACATACCTGCCCCTATGGTCCGAAATTGTTTGAGAATGGATAAATGGTATATTTTTACTTATCATAATTGCAACACCCCTAGATTTTGTACTGAAGTCGGATTGATAGACCTGAGAAGCCCATGAGGGACATAGTATTTTTTCTGCTGTTTTTTTAATGTGTGTCTCCTGTAGAAAATATATGTCTGATTTAAGTGCTCGTAAATGAGCATACACCTTTCCCCTTTTCAGTGGGCTGTTCATCCCTCTTACATTCCAGCTAGTTATTTTAATTTTACCATTGCTGCGTCCATGAGAATCAGCTAACATACTGAGTATCTACTGTATATATAAAAATGAAAACATTTTCCATGACTGTGATAAGTTAATTAATTCAAACAGACAGATGTGCTGAGTAATCACCCCATAACAAACACAAAACCCTTCCGTGTGAACACAGGAGTAGTACTTCCATACCCCTAACTTAAAGTTAAAACTAGACCTGCTGGTGGTCCAGACTAGCAGTATAACTATCCATCTTCCTCCAGCCTTGGGAGAACAGGCACCCCACTTCACAGACTAGTATTGAGAAAACAATAAAACTTAATAGTCCTCACGCAAACTGAACATGAGCATATCTTATGAACTGGCAATCTTTGTTAAACAACATAACTTACGTCATCCTTTAGTACCGCAGCATTTATCATATAATGTGTCCAGGATATCAGTCTGCCCCCCGGCTTACAGTAGCGCTGGCGGCAGCGTCCCATCCCTCAGCCTCGCGGCTCAGGAACTCTTCAGCTTCAGCCGGGGTGGTAAACGTGGCAGTGTTGTTGTTTACCGTGACCATGAACCGTGCTGGATGCCGGAATCCACACCGGATCGACTTAGCCCTGCACTTCTCCCTGATAGCTTGGAATGCCTGTTGCTTCTTCATTGTGGCTGAAGTGAAATCCGGAAAGATGTACACCGGGCGCCCATCGTATCGTAGAGGAGCCTTCTCTCTTGCGAGCCGCAGCACAAGCTCTTTCACCTGGTAATAGTGTATCCTGCCGATGATGGCTCTCGCCTTGCCGTCTGTAGCCGGAGCCAAGCTGCGGTGTGCCCGGTCTACTTCTATTGGAAGGTTGAAATGCTCCTCTCCGAGCAGTATAGGAAGCAGCTTAGATACAAACTCTGTAGGCTGGCCATTTTCTGTCTTCTCCTTGATTCCGACGATACGAATATTCTGCCTGCGGGAGCGAGCTTCAAGATCATCTAGCTTGACTTGCTGCTGCTTGTACTGAGACGCTAATGTGTCACATCGCTTCTCCAGCCCCTCTAGTCGCCTCTAGAGTGTGACTCGGTGGCGGCCTCCGTATTTGACACCCGCTCGCTTACTTCGGTTAGATCAGCTTTAAAATCCGAGATGACTCCGTTGAGCTCAGCGAACCTCATGTCGACCTTGCTGTCCAGCGTTTTTATGGCTGTCAGGATGTCTTCAATGGTAGAAGGAGCCGGGGAGCTAGCTACGTTGGAGTTAGCTTCACATGCGTCTGTTAGCATGGCTCCGTGGTCGCCAGAGTCGTCCTCACCGGGACATTTTTCTTGCTTGTTTCCTTTACCGGTTTTCGTCATCTTAACTAAAATGTTGTAGTTCACTTCTGGCTCATGAAATAATGATTAAATGTTTTATGCACGAGGCAAATGGTGAAGTCGAGATGGAGCTCCCCTAACACATGTCTACTCCATTCAGAACCCCTCCTTACTCATCCAGCTCATGGACTTTTTACATGAACAAAATATTCTTGAGATTTTCCAGTTCGGTTTTAAAACATTGCACAGCACCGAATCAGCACTTTTAAGAGTTTTTAATGACATCTTTTTAGCCACTGACCCTGGTCACTGTGTTGTCCTTGTACTTCTAGATTTGACTGCAGCGTTTAATACTGTGGACCATGAAATCCTGATTGCTCGTTTGGAGCAGTGGGTGGGCATCAGTGGCACAGAACTTGAATGGATCATGTCCTACCTGTCACATCGAACCTTCGGTGTCAGCCTTAATGACTCTGTGTCCTCCACTGCTCCCCTCTCATGTGGGAGTACCGCAGGGCTCTGTGCTTGGCCCTCTTTTGTTTTCCCTCTATCTACTCCTACTTGGTTCAATTCTCAGGAAACATGGCATCTCTTTTCATTGCTATGCGGTAGACAGTCAGATCTATGTCCCCCTTAAAAAGTCAGACTCCTGTGTCAAGCCACTCCTAGAGCGTCTACATGACATTAAAGCCTGGATGTCTCTAAATTTTCTGAATTTTAATGAAAAAAAGACAGAAGTCATGGTCTTTGGTGGCACTTCTGTGACCCCCCCTAATTAATCTGGGTTCCTTGGCAGTATCACAAGCCAATTGTGAACAATCCTGGGGTTAAAGTGGACGCAGCCACTTTAACCCCAGCCAAATTAAAGCTGTGGTGAGGTCAAGCTTTTTCCTGTTGAGGCAGCTGGCAAAAATTAAACCAGTCCTTCAGAGACAGCAGTTTGAGACAGTGGTCCACGCTTTTGTGACCACTTACTGCAACACACTTTATATGGGGGTTAGTGGGTCCTCCATTGCTCGTCTTCGACTAGTTCTAAATGCTGCTGCACGTCTTTTAACTGGCACAAGAAAGTATGAGCACATTTCACCTATTTTAGCTTCACTCCACTGGCTGCCCATCCATTTTAGGATTCATTTTAAAATTATTTTATTTGCTTTTAAGCCGTGAATGGCCTTGCTCCACCCTGCCTCTCTAAGCTGCTGCACCCCTACACTCCTAGCTGCTCTCTCAGGTCAGCTGACCAGCTGCTCCTGACAGTGCCTAAAACTAGGCTTAAGCTAAGAGGGGAGCGAGCATTTGCTGTTGCAGCTCCAAAACTGTGGAACGGATTGCCACTGCACATTAGACAGGCCTCCTCACTGTCTCATTTTAAATCTCTTCTTAAAACCACCTCTTTTCTTTGGCATTTGACACCATCTAGCATGTTGATTTTATGACTTTATGTGTATGTGCATATTTTTATATTTTTATTATTATCTTGTGTGGGCAGTGCACTTTATTTATTTTATTTGATTTTATTTATTTCATGTGATTATTTGATTTGGTTTATCTGATTTTATTTTATCCTATTGTGTATTGTGTATTTATTGTGCTTTTTACCTTGCTGTGCAGCACTTTAGAAACGTTGTGTTTGTTAAAATTGTGCTATATAAATAAAGTGGATTGGATTGATTGAACAGCCCAAGACCTACAAAAAAGCCTCTAGTACCCATACCCTGAACCCAACAGGAAGTCGGCCATTTGAACTGAATGTGCAATTTTGGTGTATTTTTGGCCATTTTCAGGGGTTTCAATTTTTCAATCTTCTCCTACAAATAACATACTTTCTTCTTTAATGGACTGCTCCTACAGAGCATCGAACGGTGCACCGAATGGTGTGAGGACCCTCTTGAAACTGAAGGAATTCTTATTAGGGCCGAGCACCGAACAGTGCGAGGACCCTCTTGAAACTGAAGGAATCAATATTATTAGGGCCCGAGCACTGAGTTTTTTTTTTTTTTTAATTTATTTTTTAATTTATTTTTTATTTATTTTTCTCAAATGAATTGCCTTCGAGGGCATTAACATATTCAAAAAGTCATGAAACTTTGCAGACTTATCAGGTCTGGTGAAACATTTGATATTTTGATGGTCTTGTGTGTGGGTGGGAGGAAATGTATCAGTTGTGCCCCCTACTGATTTCCAACGAAGGAGCCCCCGCAGCATGTTTTACCTAGAGCTGTGAAACTTTGGAGGCCTGTGCAACACGCCATTACCTACACAAAAGTCTCTTGGGGCCATACCATGAAACCAACAGGAAGTCAGCCATTTTGATTTGAAGTTGTAGTTTTGGTGTATTTTGGCCATTTTTAGGGGTCGTAATCTTGTCCTAGAGCTTTCATCAGATTGACTTCAAATGTTATGGCTACCTTCATAAGACCTTTGACAGCAAAAGTTCAAATCATGAGTTTTCATCACACCGTGTGGTTTGTATGAGCCATCTAATTTGCATGTTCTGCCATGAACCACGAAGTAAATAGAAGGTGGTATGTAACTCTGCTGTAAATGGTCCAATATGACCCAAACTTCACGTTTGATAGGAGTCCCGTCCTGAACACATCTCTATGGCAATGCAAGCAAGAGTGCAATGAGATTGCCACCTATTGGCAAAAGGAAGGCAAAGTTTTACAGTAAGATGTCCAGCTCCTAGCAGGTTGACTCGATTGATCTCAAAATAGTCTCATAAAATCTTAAGATGTTAATGATGCTTGAAAATAAATATGAAAGTCGGGTGGACAATTTTGATATTTCGACATTACATCAAAAACTGTTGTAACATCGCTCCAGATGGTCAGATCTTTACGAAATTTCACAGATTTGATAATAGCCCAAGCCTGAAGACATCTGCAGTGCAATCTTGAATCTTACTCATAGCACCATCTATTGGTAGCAGGAAGTTACTTTTTTTATTCTTTGATTTTTCCCCTGTAGCAGGTTAACTTAATTGACCTTATATCAAATTAGAATACTGTAAAGACCTTCATGATGCACAGAAATTACACTTTTGTGTTTACATCAAAGTTACGCATTATTCACCATAAAAATGGAAGTACTTCTTCAGAGGCAAGGCATGCACCACAGCTCACCAAACTTAGCACACACATCAGAAGTCCTAAAATGTGATATTTGATATGATTTTTTTTGCACTGATGTGCCAAAATGGCTCTGTAGCACGCCCTACAGATTTCAACGAAGCAGCCCCTGGAGTACATTTCACCTAGAGCTACAAATCTTGGGAGGCATGTGTAACAGCCCAAGACCTACAAAAATGCCTCTTGGACCCATACCCTAAACCCAACAGGAAGTCGGCCATTTTGAATTGAATGTGCAATTTTGGTGTATTTTTGGCCATTTTCAGGGGACGCAATTTTTCAATCTTCTACAGATTTCATCCGATTGACTTCAAAATTACAACATCATCTCAGAAGGCCTAGGACATCAGAAGTTATTACATTTGTGAGTTTTCGTCACACCATGTGGCCCTTACTTGGCCAAACATTCCCATGTCTCACCATTAACCAGGAAGCAGTTTATAACTCTGGAGGACATGGTCCAATCTTCACCAAACTTCACATGTTTTATAACAGTCTTGCCTTGAACACATCTACATGACAACTGTTACCTTTCTTCTTTAATGGACTGCTCCTACAGATTGTATACGATTGGCTTCATATCTGGTGACAAAAGCTTTAAGACCTTAATGATGCTTCCCTCTGTACTATAGGTTTTCCATGAACGCCGTCACCATAATGCCCAGTGGTTGGTGACAAACAGGGAGTTGTTGTAACTTCACTTTGCATAGACTGGTTGGCCCCAGATTTCACAGTTGAGGTCAAGCTGCAGCCCTGCACACATCAACATGTAATTTAACTATGATACTCACTGTGCTTCTTGCTGGCAACAGGAAGTAAGCCTCGTAACACAACTATCCTTTGATTTACATGAAATTTTCATGGTTTGGTCCACAAATTATTTACAAGTTTAGGTTTTCCACGAACGCTGCTGCCATGGAGACCCAGTAGTTGCCACCAAAAAGGAAGTTGTTGTAACTTCACTTTGCATCAACTGATTAGACCCAAATTTCACAGTTGTGATCAGTCTGCAGCCTTGAACACATCAACTTGTCATTGGACTATGACACTCACTGCACAACCTACTCCCAACAGGAAGTATGGCTTTCGCACAATTATCCTTTCATTGACATTAATTTTTACATGGTTTAGTAAAATGTAGACCAAGATGATGTAGATTTTGTGTAGCCTCCAGGAAGAACTACACCATTTGAAATGTCTCATACAAGGGTCCAAACTCTCTGTGTGCATTTTCCAACTTTAAATTATATTAAATTAAAGATTGATCCAATCGAAGTCACGCCAGTAACCCCAGATTGTGTGGGAGTCCGAGGGCCCATTCATCGTTGCTTGCAGCTTTAATTATTATTATTTTTCTTTCCCAAGAAACACATTTTTGAAGGTCTGAACATACTCAAAAACTCATTAAAGTTGGTACACTTGTCTGGCCTGGCGAAAATGTTATTTTTGTGGTTTCACAAATGGGCGTTGCAAAACCCAACAGGAAGTCGGCCATTTTGAATTTTGTTCTGATATTTGGCGATTTCGGGCCTTGTACTTTTGCTATCTTGTCCTACAGGATTCATCTGATTGACCTCAGAATTGGTGTGTCCATTGTCAACTCCTTGGTGATGAAAGGTTTTCACAGGTCCACGCAAAACTTTTACGGTTTTCCCATTATGAGGCTTACAATTTTGATGTCTCGCCATTCAACAGGAAATTGTTGTAACTTTAGTGTGCACTGTCCGATTTTCCTGAAATTTCAATTGTTTGATAAGGGTCCTGCCCTGAACACATCTGTATGACAATATTCACTAGTCGTGATAGCACCACCAAGTGGCCACAGGAAAAAACGTTTTTTACACTTTTATTAACTTGGCCAACAGAATTAATCAGATCCAGTTTAAATTCTGTCTGTATCATCTTAAGACCTTCCCGATAGAAAGATATCAATGGTCCACGCAAACCTTTTTTGGTTTTCCTGTTATGCGGCCTACAATTTTGATGTCTCACCACACAACAGGAAATTGTTGTAAATTTGGTGTTTATTGTCCAATGTGCCTGAAATCTGATAGGTTTCATTAGGATCCCACCCTGAACACATCTGTATGACAATATTCACTAGTCATAATAGCGCCACCTACTGGCAACAAGAAGTAAGCCTTGAGTGACAGTAATCTTTGAATTTACATGATAGTTGTACAACAAATGTGGTTTGTACAACAAATGATGTACACGAAGATGACATGGAATTTGTGTCTCCTCTGCTGCTACCTAGTGGCCACCGGAAGTACTACACTATGTGAAATAGCTTACTCCAGGTTCCAAACTCTTTGCGTAAATTATCCGAATTTCACAGAAATTAAGGACCACTTAAGCTGGAGTATACTTGGGGGTGCGAGGGCCCATTCATTGCTGCTTGCAGCTTTAATTACCTTTGAAGCTCTAGTATGTAAATGTAGTCATTTTCCTCCTTTATTGCATACAAGTGCCACTTCCTTGACTTCTTGTTGTAAAGTTTGCGATATCTGAAACCAGGGATAAGAAAAAAGTCCTAGGTAAGTTTTATAGTTATTGTCTTATTATTTTAATTCCAGTAAAATTTGAACCTTGTATACATATTTGTAAGTGCCACATTATTATTTTTTAGTCATCAAACATTTGTCAGCAAAAAAGTATATATATGGATTTCGGGAACGGAGCCAGCCCATTCAACATCACGTAGATGCTTATAGTGGATCAGTCGTTGAGCCCACGGTGGGGCCTGATCGCAACATAACTGTAATATGCAACCTGTGTGTTGTACTGTGTTATGGCTTGTTTGAAACGCAGTCTGATTTGGTTGCTGCCATGAGCAAAAGTTGTGTGTTGTTGTCGTCCGGGCATCAGGTTGCTGCTGCGTTCGTTTTCACATGACTGTGAGGCGGAAGGCCTAGGTTGTTGTGTGTGGTTTGGGCTCAGCGCGTGCTGGATGTGGAAATGTGCTTGCACTGCGCGCTTTGGCTTTGTTTGTTGACTTCATATTGGAGTCTTTTGTGACAGTCATTTCTATGTGCATTCAAAATGAGTGGATCGCATGCTGGTTCAACTGGTGGAAAACCTGGAAAGGAAAAAAGGACAATCATTCTGACTAAAAAAGGCTCTGAAATGCAAAATCGAGACAATACACAAGGAATGAAAAATGGAGGTGAACAAAATAAAGAGTCAAATGTCGTCTCTCAAAGAGCTCATGAAAGATGATGATGAAGTTTCACAAGTTAAAGCACAGTTGTATGTTTTGGTGCAGTTGCTTGAAAATGCCACTGCATCGCACACATTTCTGTTACCTTTAATTCCAGCTGATGAACAGGAAGGAACAGAAACTGGGAAACTGCAATGCAAACCTCTGCCAGTAGAGGGAGACAGAGCTCAAGTGTATGTGACTGAGGAAAAGAAGCCTTAAACATTTTAACAGGATGAAAAGGATGGGATATTGTCATGTGAGAGCATATCACACATAAGCAGCAAAAAACACAGGTCAAAATCCAGTGTTTTCGCAACCTCATCTGCACATCAGAGCAGAAGCTGAAATGGCTGCCTTGCTTGCTCGTGAAAAACTACTGAAAAAAACATGCTCTTGAAGAAGAAGAAGAGCAATTAAGAAAACTGAAGGAACAGCTGCAGCTTGAGTCTGATATAGCCGCATCTGTGGCGAAAGTGAAGGTTTCTAGATCCGGTGTTGGCAGTACTGCCTCCCGACAAACCGAATATATGGATTCATATTTTGAGAAAAGTGGAAAAGCGACTGAACCTCTGAATGTTGAAGCTGAGACTTCTGTCCCTCATAAACATCTAAAAGAGAGGGAAACAGTAACTGGAAATACCTAGTCACATTTGAGGAACGCATGACAGACTACTACCATGCATCTCCAATAGGGCCTTCAGAGCCCATAAGACAGAGCACAGTTCCCAATGCAACAGCGCCTCCCGTAGCACATCATAGGAATATCCTTAAACCCTTTTCTATGAACAGTAGCAGTGATCGGAGTAACATACTGTACATAATGGAAAATGAAATCACCACAATAATGGTTCATCAATTGTGTCTTGCATCATTGCGAAGGAGAGAGATCCAGATATTTGATGGCAATCCCCTACAGTTCAACACCTTCATGCAAGCATTTGAATAGATAATTGAAACCAAAAGTGATACTCCTGAAGATTGCCTGCACTTCCTGGAGCAGTACACCAGGGGGCAGCCCAAAGAACTGATCCGAAGCTGTCAACACATGACTGATGGCCCTGGATATGTGAAGGTAAAGACTTTACTGCACAAACACTTTGGGAATGAACATCTTATCTCATCTGCATATTTGGAGAAAGTCTCTTCGTGGCCCTCAATAGGAAAAGATTTGTCTCTACTGCAAGGGTTGGATACATGCTTGAGTGGTGCCCTCTATTGGAAAAGAGAGCTCACAGTGAGAAGATTGATTTCCTGAAAAAGAATGGAATTTGTTTTGGCTGTTTGTGCACAGGGCACATCAGTAAGGAGTGCAGGAAAAGTCTCACTTGCAAAACGTGTGGTTTAAAACATCTTAACATGCTTCACATCAAGGACAAGAAAGCAGAATCAGATAAAGGCAAGAGCAACTCAGAACTCAAAAGGTTTAGTAGACAGTTCTCTGGTTGCATTTCAAACCAGAGGTTATCTCCGGGGCCGGTGAACGAAACTGCAAGCTTGCCATCGTACCAGTGAAGGTAAAATTAAAGAAAGGTCAAAGGACAGTGGAAACCTTTGCCTTTTTGGACCAAGGGAGCTCAGCATCTGCACTACAGGCTTGATAGATAAACTGAGTCTCTCTGGGAGAAAAACACAAATTCATATCAGACTGCAGTCACCATCAACAGGATATCTGCTGCGACTTTGGATGAACTTTGGAAATCACAGTTCAAGTCTGACTTCCCAGAATGCAGTCAGGACAAACAGCCAGGACTTTCAAGAGATGACTGTAAGTACCTGGAAATGGTTAACAAGTCTGTGAAACTTATGGACAGCCATTACCAAATCGCATTATCTCTGAAGAACGGGAACATCAGCATGCCCAACAACCGCAAGATTGTTGAGCAACGTGCCATTCATCTGAGAGGACATTTATGAGAGATGCATCCTTCCACAAGGAGTCAGTAACTTCAGGTATGACCTCATATCCAGTGGATATGCAGAGAAAGTGCCAGCTACAGACCTGGAACACAGAGATCGCAAGGTTTGGTATGTCCCACATCAAGAAGTATACCATCCTACAAAAGGAACGGTTCATGTTGTTTTTAAATGTGAAGCATCATACCAGGGTGCATCACTTAACATGATGTTAGACCAGCACAAGTGGCACAATAGTGGATGAACTGGTTGCAAGAGCTACATCTGTTGGAAGCCGCTTCCATCTGTTGGCAGCGGCTATGTAGCAGCTCCACAGAGCCTTGTATTCCTCCGGCCCTAAGCAGTGATGACTTTATGAGTTTCTTTAATGATAAAATTATAACTATTCGAGATAGAATCAATCACCTTGCTCTTAACTGACCTGACCCCGGACTCAGGTGGCTTGGATATGGCAGTAAGGCCTGGAATTTTTTTGGACCGTTTTTCCCCCATTGACCTTCGCCAACTCTCTACTCTGATTTCTGCATCCAAGACATCAACATGCCTGCTAGACCCCATCCCCTAGGCTACTTAAGGAAGCTTTACCCTGATTAGACAATTCTTTATTTGATATAAACAATGCGTCTTTATTAATGGGCCATTAATGTACCACAGTCCTTTAAAGTAGCTGTCATTAAACCTCATCTAAAGAAGCCCACTCCCGATCCTGAGATTTTAGCAAACTATAGACAATATCTAATCTCCCCTTTATTTCTAAAATCCTTGAGGAAGTGGTTGCTCATCTACTCTGTGACTTTCTCCAAGATAATAGTTTATTCGAGGACTTTCAGTTAGGCTTTAGACATCATCATAGTACAGAGACAGCACTGGTAAAAATTAATAACGACTTATTGATTGCTTCTGATTCAGGTCTGGTCTCTGTTTTAATCCTTTTAGATCTCAGTGCCGCTTTTGACACCACTGACCATCAAATCTGGCTGCTCAGAATGGAACAGTTGGCCTTAAAGGAACAGCACTAACCTGGTTTAAATCTTACTTATCAGATCGTTCCCAATTTGTTAACATCAGTGATCAATCCTCCGCGCATACTAAGGTCTGCTTTGGAGTGCCACAAAGTTCTCTGCTTGGACCAATCCTTTTCACTTTATATATGCTTCCTCTAGGTAACATTATTAGAAAACACAAATTTTCATTGTTATGCTGATGATACGCAAATGTATCTATCTATGAAACCAGATGAAAATGATCAGTTATCTAGACTTCAAACATGTCTTAAGGATGTAAAAGTCTGGATGAGCCATAATTTCTTGATGTTGAATTCAGACAAAACTGAAGTTAGTGTTCTTGACCCCAAACACCTCAGAAATTCCCTTTCTAACAATATAATTTCTCTAGATGGCATTACCTTGGCCTGTAGCACATCTGTAAGGAACCTCGGAGTTATATTTGATCAAGATTTATCTTTTGCCTCCCATATAAAACAAACTTCAAGGACTGCTTTCTTTCACTTGCGTAACATCGCAAAAATTAGACATATCCTGTACCAAACAGATGCTGAATATATCTATATATATATAATATAGAGTGCTCATGCAGAATTTGAATAATAAGAGATGCATGTTGTGTTCGAGAGGAGGAACAAAAGGTTCTTTTACCGGGTGGGGGAGAGGAGACTGAGAGGCTGGAGCAGAGGGAGTACTCATGGAGCTGGACACCCCGGTACCTGAAGTCTGAGTGGACAGCTGAGCGAGCTCAGTGGAAATGCTGGAAATGTGACCATTGAGGTTCTGTAGAGATTCCATAACCTCGCATAGCATATCCTTATGGTGTCCGATGAGAGCTCCTTGGCTGGAGAGCGCGTCCTTAATGGAGTCCGGGTTTGCTGAGTCCATTGTTGGCCAGATTATTCTGTGGTAGTATGGGATTTGTGGAAGGGGGAGGACCTACAAGCAAACACCTGGACAGGATTAAGGAATAACAAAGAATTTTTTTATTAGAATAATGTAATGGAGGGGAAAGGTAGTGGGGGAAGGGCACCGGCAACTATGTGGGCATGGATGGCAGTTGAGGCTGGTGATAGTGCAGGCAGCGATGGCAGGTAAAGTTGGTGAGGTGGAAGATGGTGAAGATCCCGAGGTGTTGACTGAACAAAGGAAGGCGAGGGAGTGGGTGGTGAGCTTGGAGACGAGAGGCACTGGAAAAAACACAAAAAGGCAGAGTGAGCAAAAATCCAAAAAGCACAAAAGCGAATCAAAAAAGCATAAAGAGAATCTCAAACTGAGACTGTCAATCAACCACTTGAGAAGCTGGCAATAATCTGGCACCGAGGAGAGGTGAAGTCGGCGTATTTAAGCTGTGAGGAGATGCTTGCAGATGAGGCGCCGGTGTGAGGGTGTACTCGGAAGCCACGCACAGCCCCTGGAACACAGAAAGACAGACAGACAACCCAAGCATACACACAAACAGTCCCAAACACTTACAGTCACAATTATCACAAACACCACAATATCATGCAGTTCTAACCAGAGCCCTTTAAGAGAGAGTCACGTCATCTCTGTTCACTCCAATGGACCGTTTTTTCACAGCAATGGCGGAATGTGGAGCATCTCAATAGTTCCCGGAAGCAGCATTAATTGCTCGCGGCGCAGTGGAGTTGCAGCAGAGAAGACCATTTGTGATGGGCTTTAACAATGTAAGATGACTAAAGAATCGTTGTGTATATTATCAGCATATTTTAGCTAAATTAACGTTATTAACATTTTATCTGCCACTAAATTAGATTTACGAAGCAATAACAGACATGCTAACAGAACAAGCTAATGTTAGTACACTGTACTGTATATACTGAACACATATCGATAGCTACTAACAGCCTGTTAGTTTAAAATGGCCTGCTCTTGAATACATTTGTCTTAGACTGGGGAGTTAAAGTGGAGAAACGGCTTTTGTAATTTATTTTACAGGTCAGTGTGAGTTACATGTCATGTTAAATACAATATGGTGCTTAGTAGCAAAGTGCTATTTTATGATATATTAGTATTTATATGGATTAAGAGTGCAGATTTGAGACTAAGAAAAAAATGTAAAAACATTACTGTAAACAGAAACATAATTTAAGGGTGAGCATTTCTAGCTTTGTGATTCTGTTGACTCCATTTGTCTATATTATGTTACAGCTCAGCTGATTTTCCATTGATGGCAAAGGGAGGGAAGCTGAAAGACCTGAATGAGATCACAGGGTAAGTCATTTAGAAAAATGAAACATACTAGGTTTAAGAGGAAATTATTCTAAACACTGAAATTGTATTATATTTTTTTTATTATGGTATAATATATGTAATCTTGTTATTGTATATTGGTTACTTACAATAGGAACACTGGGTGCTGGAGGAACTATTTTGAAGCGGGTTATAAAAACGCAGTAGAGGGCAGTATCACACAGCCTGATGAAGGCTCTCCTCTGGAGCACAAATCTGACTAATTCATGCATTCACATGCAGTGGTTTACTCTTTGTTTTAAAATCACTCTCTTACATTAACATTAGTGTGATGACATAGAACAATGAAGAAGCCTGGACCTTTTTTAACAAGGGAAAAAGCTTGGACACAGGGACGGGCAGGTTGACAAAGGATCAAAGTCTGATAAATTATTAAAAAAGGATCAATACAGGGCGTCAGGTGGCTCAGTGGATAAAGCAGGTGCCCCATAAATGAAGGTAATGTCCTTGCTGCAGTGGCTGCAGGTTTGATTGCAGCTTGCCTGTCTAATTAAGGCAAAAATGCCAAAAAATAGTCTTAAAAAAAAGGATCAATATTTGTAGGCCTTTCATATAAGACACTATAGACAAATGCTGAGGTTAGCACAGCAAAAGCTAATTTCCAAGCGAGTAATTCACTGTGATAACACAACTAACAAAGTTTCACCACTGAAGTTGGGGAACAAACATGCCTTGTCTCCCAAAGTGGTTTCCCTCCCAGCCCTATAAAAGTATGTCTAACCCTCTATCCTTTCCTTTTCCCCCTCTCTCTTTCAGCAAAAGAGCTACACGGGATTCAATGGAGCCTGGAGACCCCCGGCACTAAGACAGCACCCTCATCCTGAGTGTCAGCTCCCTGTCCTCTGCAAACCTTTCTCTGTTCCTTATTTTTATTACAGGGTTTATACAGCAATCCTTAAGTTAAATTTGATACCTTTTAATACCTTTTTCACTACCTTCAGATTTTTTAAAAAAACTGTCACGACACTAAGTGTCAAGTGTTAATCAGCAACATGTATGGCCTGGCTTTGTTGATCCTGTTGACAAGCTGTTTTTTGAAAAACGGCGCTAATCCAAACTTGACCACGTACACGGTTTTACCACAGGTAAACGTCTTCACAATGTCGGAGTCGGGAAACATTGCTTTGAATAGATCCGCAACTCCTTCATTTGAGTGGAAGGAGTGGTGTTTGACAGCTGTGTTCAGACACCACAGAGCCTCCGCGCGCAATGTTGGTGTGGTGCCCATAGTCACCTGGAGGTCAGACGAAGTTGCAGGAGGAGCAGTAATGCTGGCTTGACCCGTGGCACAAGCTTGTGATGGTTGTGGTGGTGGTGCAGCAGCACACAAAGTTGAAACATCCAGAGTTGACTGCTGTTGCTGACCGCACATTGCATTTGTGTGTTTCGATGATTGCTTGTGTGACCTAAGTGCGTTAACTCCCATCCAATAGTTTATTGTTTTTTTTTCAAACTGAACAATAAGCTTGCCGGTTATTTCCAAGAACAGGCCTCAGCCATTCCTTAAATGTTGGGTCTTGCATCTAGCAAATTTGCATTTCCCCATCACGACGACAAGGTTTTCTGGCCGTTGAAGTAAAAAGCGTGAGCCAGTCCACCCTTGCTGGTGAGCTGAGTGCACGCGGAGTGAATCGACCACAGAATATGCCGTCAGTATCAAACATACAAAGTAGAAGATCTTTGATTATGTGCTGAAGCCCACTCTAACACGAACTTTAACGGAAAGAATTTCAATCAAAATAGGACACATCATAGTCTGAAAAAAATAATACCTATTTTTTTTTTTAAAATAATACCTCTAAAACTAAATTTAACACTTTTAATGGCCTTAAATTTGGCAATTTTAATTTATCACTTTTTAATACTTTTTAAACCTCCACAGAAACCCTGTATTAAACCATATACAAGGCTTCCCAATAGTGTGCTCTCTGTTTGGGTAAAATGCTCTGAGTTTTTTTTCTACAGTTTTTGAAAATTATAACCTCACATATTTTTTGTAGTTGTAATCTGTGGTGAGTGTAAGACTACTTCTGCTGGCATTACTCAACAATATTTTCCTCGTCTGCATGTCAGTGTGCCTTTCTCTACACGCCTGGATTGTTCCCGTGCAGCACAGCAAAACATGGTGGAGACTATCTGAGAGGACACCACAAGAGAAGGACATATACCAACTGCTTGATGTTTCTGAGTTTATTAGATATTAATTAAATTAATTAATTTCAGTAAGTAAGTCAGTAGAAAGGCAGAGATAAATAAAATACACGTTTAACGATATAAGCAATAAACATCAAGCTGCTCCTTTACCATGGTAAGGTAATTCTAAAACAAAACAAAACAACCTCCTGAATCTCCTGAGTGTGAAATTAATCAGTCTAATCTAACCATAGCTGTTAACATTAATCTTCAAATACAAGCATGTTTTACTTTGAAAAACAATATAATAATGAAACTAAAAACAATGTGCTCCGTGTATATTTTAAATCAATCAATAAAGTTTAGTTCCTCCGTATAATGTATTCAAATGGCCAGCCAATGACTCGCCATTTTTGGCCTGCCAATGACTCGCCATTTTTTTACGCATTACACTCGCGTTTCTTGACTCTATACCACTTTATACTGCAGTTTAAAGTGTCTCTTTGTCACAGAGATGAGGAAATACAAAGATGTTTCTTTACCTCAACTTCCTTGCTTCCCTTTCAAAACAAAAGCCCTCAGTTGTGCAGGAGCTTGCACGACTTCATAAATGGAATGAGTGGAATAAGTGCTTATAAATATGAAAATACAGCACTTGTATCAGCAGCCAGCGAGATGCCTTAAGGCCCAGTCAAGGCTGGACTATTTTGATGCAGAAAGAATGAACTAGTTATAATTATTTCTGGAAAAAAAAAGTTATAGTGTTTTTCAAATTGCACAAATTTCCTGTAAGATGTTTTGTTGGACTGCTAGATATGAGGTTTGTTACTGTAACAAAGAGTAACTGTTTTGTTAAGTGACCTGAATTTTACATTGTTTTATTTATTTTGCTGTTTGATTGCTAAATGTAGATTGCACTACATTCCTTTTACTTGAATGGAACAAGCTCTTGCATTAATTTTATTTTGGAGAGACTTTATATCTGTAGTGGACTGCCTTGGTGTGGTCTTTACATTTTCCCTCCAGACTCCAGAGCTCAACTTTCCCTGTATGAATGGGGGACACGTCAAGAGAAACTGTTTTATGAACCCAGAGTTAATAGAGGGTTCTAAATTAGCTTTGTTGAGACTCTCGAGTTGACATCTGCACACAGGTTCTGCTTTTAAGCCACAAAAAAATGTCACCTAGTTTGTCACCTGTCTTTGACATAAGGACTGAAGTTTGGTGTAGAGGACTGGATACACAATCCTACCAAGAATTTGAGAAGGGCCCACAAGATTAAATGATGATCCTCATTCTGAAATTTAATCCTCTGTCTACTTCTCTCTCTCTTTCTTTGTTGTCTCAGTCCACACATACACCGACACACAAACACGTTCTCCCCTCTCATGTCCTCTTCCCCCCTGCTGAGATGACAGAGGCAGGACATGTTGTAAACTCATTCTACATTCTTTTGTGAAGACCAGCATTTAACATGACCACTTGGACAAAATTCTGAATTAAGTTAAACCTAGTTCCCTTATCTTTCTCCTAGCAGATCAAAGTTAATCTGTGTTTTAATGAGTAAGTAGAACCAACTCCCATGTCTTTACCATGTCTTTATTATTTAATTTGAGGGAGTTGGGTAAAATCATATTTTATTCCCTTTTTGTGATGGAGCCCTACTGCCACCTAGTGGCCATAGTTATGCATAATTTTGTAATCAACTTTATAGTTCTTTGTGTTTTGCATTTATTGTCTAAGTAATTACTAAGTTCTTTATAGTCCACTGGATAACGTTATGTTATGTGTGATTACTTAATAAGGTCAAACCAAGGATCTTCAAAGCTGTGTGTTACATTCATATTTGCCTTTAGGTCTCCTAGCATGTGTTTGTAATTACTGCAATAAGACCATAGTGGTGATGAGATATGTGACTTTATATGTAACAGGTCAAATTAAGTTATTCATCACGAAGTAGCTACGAGAAATAAATATCTCCTAAATCACGTTAGGTCCTCTAAAACTAAACGCCAGCTGTGCGGTCACTGGGCACGAAAGTTCGATACCCCGCCTCCCATTCGCACCCCAAAATTTATAGATTAAAACTTAGTGAGCTCTCAGCTCAGTGCTTCTTTCTACTTTCCCTTTCACCACAGCATTTCTCGTGTGTCCTTGCTCGTTCCTTTTTCTTTTCTTAAATTTTAAGAAGAGGAGCCGCAACAGCTCACCAGAGCTTTGCTGAACTTTAACTTTTGAAACCATTTTCTTTTTATATCTCTTCGTCGCTTTTTTTATACCAGTTTTTGGTCAGTAAAGGCACTCTTGCATTTTGTTTTAAGCAAACTCAAATTAATAACTTAAAGTGACTTTGTCAGACCAACAGGACTACTTTTGATTATTTCTGCGAGTTTTAATTGAGAAGGATACGCCGCGATCCACCGTCAACTCTGCCACGGATCTAGAAACAACACCTGCTGGACAAACTATCAGCATCTGTTGCCTGCCCTTAAAGACTTTGTTTAAAGACTTTTACCGGTTCGCAGAGGCAGACACCGAGGCCAGTTTAAAACTGCTGCACACCGACTCCACCTGCCCTGCTGCCACCGCCTTTCAGCGGGTCACCTCATCTGGAAGATGCGCAGCAGCTCTCAAGGCGGCAAAAAAAGGTAGAATAACATCTTCTAGTGATCAGAGTGACAACAGATGTCATATAGCTAAGCTAAGCTAAACCAAATTTCGAAATTCTAATTTACCGTTCAGCGCACATCCACGCCTTAGACGGTCACATATTTCTACCCACTATCATCCATAATTAATCATTTACATCATCTGAACATACATCACTTAGGTTCCCTTTCATTTGTTCAATGTCTGTTATATGTCATACTACTTCCTCTATTTACTCATCATTTTATTAGCCTAAATAAAATATTTCATTTATCGTCGTTGTCTGTAGGTTTTGTTTCATGAGAGAAACAAAATCAATGTATACAGGATAAACAGTACAGATTGTGAGATTGATTAAAGTGATGACATGTTTTGCAACTGTTATAATTTAAAATTTAATTTTCTCCTAAATGGAGAACGGTGCCTCTTTTACTTTAACGAGTGCAAAATCCAAATTCTAACAGCTACATATCAGACTGTAAAACACAGATTACCAGCTAAGAGTGGACTATTTTTTTGTTGGGGAATGATGCCCTGCAGTGTATGACAAGTTTTAAAATGTCATTTTTGGTAAATTTGTTGTTATATTAATCGAGTGATAAAAAAAATCATAGTTAGATCAATAAAAAAAATAACCAATAGATTAATCAATTAATCGAAAAATTAAGATTAATCGATAAAAAAATAATCATTAGTTGCAACCCTAGTTCTAACTGTGCACTTCACTACCATCAATGTTACTGAAAAACTTTTCAAAGATAAAATGTATATCTACAATGTTTCCTTTGTATGTAGGGCGGGTTTTGCAGAATATGCTTTATGTTATGTCCTCAAACGGCACTTCAATACTTACAGCCTCTTTTCCCGTGTCTTTCGAATGTGATCCTCATCATGTTCCTCTGCTGTCTGAAGGTCAGTGTGGGTTTCTGTTTGAGAAAATTTCAAATGAGCAGTTTTGTAATTTGCTGTAAAAAGAAAAACAAATTACATTTAGATTTTTTAATCAGTGAACCCTAACCATAAATATGTGGTCTACATACCAGCAGAATACAAAATTCGGACACTAAGGCCTCCCACATGTGTACAGGCAGCTCCTCACTTCATATGGCCTTTACCAATTCATCCACTTTATACTGAGCTGGCCACTGTAACCCACAGTGCTGAAACGACTTCAGCCTCTCCAAAATTCCATGATGTAAAACGTGGCCTAGAACAAAAAAAGGCACAAACTAGTTTTAAGAGTGTAAACATAGTAACCTTTTCTTTAACAGCAAAAAAATAAAAAAATAAGAAGTTTGTTTATCAAATGCTTTTAAGAGGAAATGGCTTAAAGGTAAAAATATTTTTCCTAAAAAATAAATAATATCCTATTCTAAATAGTCTCTATCACATCACGTATGAGCCACAAGAAGTGAGTGGCAGTATCTGCATCCTTCCCCTCTACTGGATTTTTAAAAATTTTGCACAGTTTGGGACATTTCTGGGGATAACAACTTTAAGCAGTGGTTTATGTAAAACATAATTTCCGAGGTCCTGGGTGAAGCTGGCGACAAATTGTGAACTGAAGTTAGATTAGGCATGAATTTGGTTATGGTTAAGGTTAGGATCTGGGTTAGGGTTAGGCTGTCTAAAACGAATGGAAGTTAATGTAATATCCAAGCTCAATTGTGTATTTATATGTATATGAGAGAGAGAGACAGAGAGAGCTGGCAATGTTTATATTGCCTAAATAGATAGGAAATCAATTTTCTTAATTTCTCAAATACTGCCAGCAGAACTGGTAGTGTCAGTACTACTACAATATAATACTACAGTCTTAAATACATAATTTAGCCCCGGGGCCGATTTAATAGTTTAAATATAGGATATGCACCTACATAGAAAATCAAAGGCAGGCTGGACACTGTCACCGATGTCTAAATTGAATCCGCTTAGATTGCAGTTTAGGATGGATCAGCATGAAGAAGTGGAATAACAAAAAAAAAAAAAAAAAAAAACAGCCTCTAAAGGTAACTGGACACACTTCTGCACATTGGTATCTTACTTAAAGCACATCAGATTTGGTAACAGATCTGACAGAAAACAAATTCCCAAAGCTGGGGAGTCAATGGAATAGTCAGAAAACAGACAATATATTCCTCACCCTCAAATACAATTATATTCAGAACCAAGAGTATCTTATCGTTTACATTGACACATCTATCCCTCTCTGATGCGTTGATGACAAGCTTATCTATTGCCACTTCTTTGAACTGGGAGACAGGTCCAGTAAAGCCTTGTGGAACAGGTCCATCTGAGTAAAGCATTTTAATTTTTTGTGGGCTTTCAAAGTTTCCTCATTTTTCAAACTTGTTGAATAAAGCTTGGAAATTCTGCATATACCTTGCTGCAGTGGTGAGCTAGGCTTTCTAAACATTCCTTTATTTTTTTTCTTTAAAGTAGTTTTCAGAAGGAAACCCTGACATTAAATCTAAGTGGCCATGCATCTTTACAGCATCACTGAGATAAGTCAAACCATGTATGGTGTAAACTATAACCTCCTGACCATAGAGTTCCCCAAAATGTTTAAAAAACGATTTAAGTAGTGTGTAAGCAAAGTCATTTAACAGCAAACAAAATGTTGGACTTCCCAAAATGTATATACTCACTGACAACAGCATACAGTTTTAATATACCTCAGTAGACAGCACATCCCTCAAAACAACTGGACTGTGTAAAGTAAGAACTGCCTAAGTTCTGTTGCCTTCCAGCGTAATCTCTCACCAAGAGCCCTTGGCCTTCTTACAAATTATGAGGGAATGTAACCCCTGAGAGCAAGCAATTTGCCTAAAATAACTGAGACTTGCTTGGATGAAATACAGACATGCAACTTGCTACAAGTGCCCATCCACAAATCAAACAGACGACGCATTACACCTAAACATACTAAAAGCATATAGTCATGGAAATCTACTGACCATAGGAACAGATGTTTTACAAAATGGGGACTGTTGTACATGGTGGTCTTCATCCTCTGCATTTGAAAAAATACATCAGTTCTTGCTCTAGCATTAACTTCTGGGAATGTCATGCGGCGATTCATGTAAATGCCTGACTATACACATTGATCACAGCCACTGTATCCATTGAAAGACTTAACACCTTAACAAAGGCCCTCACAGGAGCATCACAGGTTGCTGAGCCAACAGTTAGACAGAAGGTCTTACCATTAACAGCAAATCCACTGCTCATGAATTTCAACTCACAGACCAGATCCTTCAGATATTTAGACAATAACTGAGGCTTTGAGTTCCCACAGAAACGAGCAATCAGTACAGGTTTTCTTCTATACCCCTGGAGCATTCCCAAAACAGGCCAAAACAGTAAAGCTAAACTTTTAAAAATTGGAAGACCACCAATGTTTGATTGTAATTTGAAACTGTGATGACTCGGGACAACTGATGAAAATTTCTGAAATATTTGGCTTAACATATTTTGTATGCCAAAATAATGGGATGAGCCACCATGGAAGCAACACTATGGCAAGTCTGTGTTTTGAGTAATGTTCTTGCATATTTTGGCAAAGAAGGGTGATGGGATTTCAGTACACATAAAACAGCAGACAACGCGATCAATGAAACACCAAATCAGGCTGCCCGGTCTCTCAAACAACCCGCTAAAACCATCTTTAGGAAACCTCAGCCCTTGCTTCAGCATGACTATCTTCATCACTTGTTAATTCACTTTTCCCATTACTCTCTGATCCACAGTTTGGTGGCAAATCAGAGGTTGAAGGGCCTGCTCCATGTTCAACAAGATATACCTCTTCGCTTTTATCCTGAACAGTATCCTCATCATTCAAAGTTTCAAACAGCCGGCTGACTCTTTTCACAGCACTTTTACTGAAATTGCTTCGAGTGTTACGCCACTCTTCCCTCTCCATGAGTTAGCAAATATAGCAAACAATTTGTCTTTGAGAATTACCTAACTGTATGGGTTGTCAAAAGCCAGTCAATCTGAAAAAGAAAGAAGAACCAACATTTTACAATGATGTCTCATAATATTTTGGAGCAAAGCATAACATGAAAGCAGCTTACCTTAATGGTGTACTTGCCAGCAAATACTTGCCAGATGCACAATGACTGTATCATCACTCAAAATATTACATGACAAGAATATAATGTAAGACAAGCACTTTTTTCAAAGTTATATTATATTTTTTTGTGATGAACTCATAAAAGTAGTAGTAAATAATGTTCATATTACTGATATCGTGCACTGTACATATTTTTGGACATATAGTTTGATGCTTTTCAACATTAAACTTGAAAAGTAAAAACATTTCTGCTAATAAAGCGACATTGAACAGATGGAGTACGGCACAAGCGCAGCTTCATACAATTATAATCAGTGTAGCAACTTGGACAGGTGATCTGTTGTCTGTAAAGTTGGACTGTTATATTTTTACAGTCCTGTTGTAATGCTGCCAATAACAACCAGAGAGACACCCATAAAAAGCAACAAAACAGGACATAAAAGTGACAAATCGCTGCCTAAATGTGCACCTTGCATTTCCAAGATTTCATAAATTCATAAAAACGAGGCACTAGTAAACTTCACTGTGATCTGCGGGGCACGTGTGCTGATAAATACGGTTATGTTCCGACAATACAATTTAATAGAATCACAGGTTTCATCAGGATAAAATATTATATCGATACTTTAGACAACAATAAGATATTTCCAGATATCACAAAGTCTACCAAGATACGATTTCGATTCAACATTATTTAAGGGCCTACGATCGTAGGCCCTTAAATAAAGCTGGCTTACTCTGTTGGCTTACTCTGTTTGAAAACGCTTTCTGGAAAACATGTTGTCACTTTAATTCAAACCATGATCTTTTTCCTAAAACTTCAGGGATTTCTTACTTGAAGACAAACTTCTCCCAAAATCCTCAAAACGTCAAGGATGTTTTCACCAAAGTATAAAACTCAATAATAACTGTCAAGGATCTTCGACAAACCAGCTGTCTTTGTAGGTCATAATTCCCCCACATATACAACATGCTAATGTTTTTAGCATAAGATTATGGCATTTTACAGTGCAGAAATTAGCTTAGCAGCTAGTGGACTTTTGCTCCACTCCTAACTTAACCACTTGAGTATAATTTATGCTTTCTCATTCTCACCACTGGTTTAAGTCCATACATCTCCCGACAGAACAGTGGGAATGACTTTCAGCCTACATGCACATTATTTCAGTCAACATTGTTGAAACAGAGCAGCTAAACCTAACGTTAGCGAAAAGTCAGTTTAGTGTCCTGGCAGGTATGTAATGTTTTCTCAGTACGGATTTTGTTTGCATGTGACGAGCGCAAGTCTAGTCTCTCAGAAAACAAAACATTTGCACACTGGTGATTTATTCCTACATAAACAGCATTATCTTCATCATATTTCTTTAAGCTGCTCCACATCATCTGCCTGACACTGTGTGACTTTCAAAATAAGGGCAGGCCTCAAATAGGATGATATGGATTGATATTTACACTTTGCATCTGTGTTACATGATTATTGCTCAATTAATCGGTATATCAATGTAGATCGATGGATTGTTACACCCCAACAATTTAATGTACCAATTCGGATCTTTAAAATGCTTCAGAATATTACAATGACGAGGTAAGTGAAATGGTAATTCCTCCACCTGCTCATTCCGCTGGATCACTGCCTTTTTTTTATCCATGTTGAAAGATTCAACAGAGGGTTCAGAGCAAGCCCCCAGGAAGTGGGCCACCCTCTGAAGCAAAATTTACATAGTGGCCAAAAGTGGAACTACAGCGTCACGTGATGCACACTGGCCCAGAAAGACTTTTTTCCATTTGTTAACATTGGGAAAGGGACCTCCTTAAATCACTGGATAATTTTTTTGAGACATGTTGACTTTTCAGGCGCTGTAGTTCCACTTTCGGCCACTATGTAAATTTTGCTTCAGAGGGTGGCGCACTTCCTGGGGGCTTGGTTCAGAGGGCTGCCTACTAGCTATGTGTTGCCTTCACGGGATGTCAGAAACAACAAGAAAGCATTGTCATGGTCCAACATGAAAGTAGCTTCGTCTGGTACCCAGGCACACGCAGTATTTGCTGACAGTGGAAGTGCAGGTGTATTACACTTAATGCTAACATTAACTTTTAATAAAACGATAAAAGAAAATGAATAAAAATTATAGACATTGCCTATGTCCATCCTAAATTTAAGACCTGAAGTATACAATAGCGGTCAAAAAACCTAGCTAGCATTAATCAATGTTAGCTAGTAGTTTCATTCCATGCCAATTTCTCTCCTGTAACATGGCAATAGTTGGACTGCTATAATGGTGAAGCTACTTACTCTTCAAAGGCAAATGTTCATGTTAGCACATTAAAAATTAGCTGTCTCGTGCTAGCTAAACCTAGCATTAATTAATATTAAAGTTATGTTAACGTCACTTATAAGTCATATAACTTATACGTTAATTGAGAACGTGACTTTTCCACAGACACTGACTCACTGTCTAAGCGCAAGCTTCAAGGCACAATTGTTCCAAATCAGATATGCTGCGTTCAAAACTGATTCTAAATTGTAAAACTCCAACCACTGACCTCCCTGTGTTACTCCCACAGCAAGATAAACTACAAATGCAATTTGGCTTGAAGGCACATGAAAAAAAATAAAATAAAAAGAATTTAAGAAAGTTAGAGTTATTCATTGTTGATAGAGGTTGATATTCTCATTTACATTTTATAAATGTAAATGAGAATAATAATCATACTATTACAAATCGTTATTAATGCCATATTTTATTGCAGTTTATTGTTCCAAGAAGAAATATGTGTTGCACACAAAATCTATACACTCATGTTTTCATGAGGAAATGCACCATACACACTGGTTCTCTTTGAGTGCACGTTCATTCACTGCCTCTAATGAATCTTACACAGTGAAATGGTTGAAATGGTCCACAAATCTCAATTTAACCCTTATATATGTGATATGATGCGTTTTTGATGAAGTTGAAGAAGGAGGAGATGTTAAGGAGAGAACATTTTAAATACAAAAACAAATTAATATACACCAATAACAGAAATATACTTAAACACAGAGCGCTCTGGATACATTCACATGCAGAGAATGAATGAATGGTACATGACACTTCAGTCGACTTATATAGGAGGAGCAAGAGTTAAACTTGTTGTTTTTCCATCATAGTATGACATGACATTTTAGCTTGAGACATAAAGTCTCCAACAGCAACATTCCTAAAAATATACCTTTCCTGGTATGGTCAAAGCTATTTGTGGCCACATGTTGTGCGCAGTGAAAGACACAGACTACTAGCCTACTATGAAGGATAGAATGAGCAAAGTTAAAAAAGCATCCTAACAGTATGTGTGTGCCTGTGCATGCCAAGTAAGAGGAAAAGTAGTCCTATTCAACCAATGGCGGCTGGAAAGGCAATTTACATGTTTTAGAATAGACAGCAATGATTGAAACATCTTTTTAATTGTTACAACATAGGGACATTTGTAGGATAGTGATCTGTGACTTGAAAGGAAATGTGGGTCACAGGGGCTTCTGAATTTAAAGGGGCAAAGGGCCTGGTCTCAGCCGAATACAAAATATCGACCTCATGGCTGATGGTTTCTGACCTGGGATCACAAATTTTTGTAGTTATACACCCCTGTGTTGCCTTCCTTGCTCAAGGGCACCTCAGCCCTTTACTTGTCAGTCCTGGGATTCGGACCGGCGGAACCTGGTTACAAGCCTGATTCTCTAACTTCTTGGCCACAGACAGTCCATGCTTGTCTTGTTCCTCCCTACAAACCAAAAATAAACCCTTTCCCCAGGCAGACCACACATCCAGGGTGTTTTTGTACACGGTTTTTAGTGACAGCTAGATTGGCTGCCCATGACCAAACTTGAGGGACATCTCCTCCAGCCATCTCTACAGATCTGAGAGACCCCTCACACCCCAGTCACCACCTGTTCACCACCCTCATCTCTGGCAGGCTCAGGGTCCAAATCAGCTGAGGAACAGCTTTTTCCTGAGAGCTGTCATATATGGACCACTTTAGGCTCACACCCAGATTAGCTGGTGCTTACTGTGCCACATTATTAACAAAACTGGCCCAGATATGCTTTAAGGTAACCAGGCCACATTTGTTTCTCCATATATGGGCCACTTCAGGCTCACATTCAAGTTAGCCAGTACCAACTGTACAGCAGCTTTGCCTAAAGTGGCCCAATACTTGGGCCATAATCACTTTTTCAATTGTGGGCCACATTAGGCTCACTGTCTGATTAGCCAGTGCTGGCTGTGCTGTGCATTTGCTAAAAGTGATCCAAATTTGTAAATCATTTGGGCCATATTTGCTATGTCATATGTGGGCCACTTTAGGCTCACACCCAGATTATCCAGTGTTTTATGTGCTGTATCTTTGCCAAAGGTGGCCCAGATATGTTTTAATGTAATCGGGTGACATTTGCTTGCCCATATATGGGCCACTTCAGGCTCACATTCAGGTTACCCAGTAGCAATTGTACCACATCTTTGCCTACAGTGGTCCAATACTGTACAACAATATTTGGGCCATAATTACTTTTTCAGTTATGGGCCACATTAGGCTTACTGTCTGATTAGCCAGCGCTGGCTGTGCTGTACATTTTCCAAAAGTGGTCCAAATATGTTGTAAAGCATTTGGGCCATATTTGCCATGTCATATATGGGCCACATGAGGCTCACACCCAGATTACCCGGTGCTTACTGTGCCATATCTTTGCCAAAGGTGGCCCACATCTTTTTTATATTATTTGGGCTATATTTGCTATTTACCAAATAGCCATTTCAGGCTGACATCCAGAATAAACGTTGCCAAGAGTGTCGCTTTTCTGCCAAAAATGGGCCACATTTCATTGGTGATATATGGGCCTCTTGTGGTACTTCATATTATGGCCACTTCATGCTCACATCCATTTTGTCCGGTCCAGAAGAAGGCCAGCAGAGCAGTATCATTGCCACAAATGGCCCACATCGGATGTGCATTTCTTTACTCAAGAAGAGCAATATATGGGTCTCCTTGCCTTTTTGAATAGGTTTTTTAAAGTCTGTATTACATAAATACTGAGTGCAGGTTGTTGTTGTCATGTCATGTGTTTGTTAAACAGAGAAAACTCTGCTGCTCTATTACTGACAGGCTGAACTCCAACTCCAGCAAAAGTCTCTCCGGCTGTTAAAACCGACTGACAGCTGATTCAACTGTGATCAGCTGCAGTGCAACCACCATGGACATGTGCATTATGCGCTGTGCATATGGCACCAGTGCCGGAGGGTGCACCAAAACAGTCCAATATGATCATCGTCAGTCATAATCATGAGTAGTGCATTTACTCGCTTGAGTCCCTCTTGAGTCCCTCTCAGACACAAAGCTGCTGCTGGTACAGTGAACACAGCAGCTGCAGCCCGATCTTCATTTTAGGTTAATATTATTATAGTTATTCGGGCCTTTACAGTCTGTTGCCTCTACAGACTGACATTTTTTTAAAACCTAAGATCATTAAAACATCCCTACGGCCACCAATGTGACAGAGACATAAGTGGTCTTGCTGTCATCAATGTAGAACTCTTTCAAAAGCTGTCATATTATTTTATAATGACCTCAATAATGATGTTGTTCCTCTGCAGAGCAGCAAAATGCTTGTTTTATTGCTCTGCTGTAGTGGAACATATATGCAGTTTGTAAAGTTTTGTGACTTTTCTTCTGTTCTGTGTGAGTATCACATTGTGCTTAGCAAACCCAAACGACCAGCAGCAGCCCTGAGTAGCTGCCACCATTATCAGATCACTTCAAATGATGCTTCAGAGGACATTACTTCTCATGTCTCTTCAAACATATCTGCTTGTGTCCTCTCTCCTCTCATGGTTTCCTTGCATCTCTCCATGCATCCCTGGTGGGCGGGACATAGAATAAAGGAAAAGATGCAAGTGAGGGAAACTTGGATGCAATTTAAGGGACTTGGGATCAGGCCCATGTTTCGCCATGAAACAGAAAAAAATGGACATGGACATTAACTGAACTTAGCATATTTTCAAGTAGATTTCCTTTAAGTAGTGCTGAAGATAATAGGAAAGCTAGTTTTGAATATGTTGTATACATCTTGATTTTATGTTACAATGCGTAAATTGTAGATTATGGTTATACAAAGTGTCTTCAATAAATAACTGACTGTCCATTTCTGTGCCTAAGCTTTGATTTGAAAGAATCCAGTCTATCTTTGTTTTTTAACTTTATTCATTCAGACATACAGTTTTATATAACAAAGACTGCAGAATATCATCAAGGAGCCTACTGGTAAAGACGGGCTGCACAATTAACCTCAGTAGTCTTTTTGGCAGTGAACTTCATCATCAACAAGTGGATTAAAATTAGAGCAGTAAATAGATAATTTCCAGGAAGCAAGACATGTTTTATCATATAAAATACTGTGATGAATTCAGAAGCATCTAGAGAAAGACATTATTTGTATACATTCACTTTATTGCAAGTTTTTTTGAAAGCAAGCATATTATTTATCTTTTTTTAAATTATTTGCATAGTTGAAGCAGTTTGTCTTTAACCCAACCAACCCCCACCCCCACCCGACCCTCTGAAAAAAAAGAAAAAAAAAATCAGTTGTAACATTTGATAATAGCATATTCTGTAACTGAATTCCAGAATAGTACATACATTGACCAATGTATATAATGTATATATTCTTTATTTTTCCACAAATGCTACATCTAGTATCAAATATTTATCACCACCTTTTGGCTCTCATTTCTTAACACATCAGATTCCAATTAATCCAAAAATATCTATTTTCTGTCATGTCAAACGGTCCAGCAAAAAAAAAAAAGGTTTTTTGTGAAAAAGTCACAACGTATTTGAGTGTGAATATTTAAATTGTCAACTTGTCATTGAATATCCATGTATTTAAAAAAAATATGAAATGCCTATTTTGAACAAATTACCTTTGTAAAAAATCAAATAAGAAAAAATAAAGAATTCTCTTGAACCCTTGTTTTGTTTTTGCTGTTAACTACTTTCAGTGTAAAAGTTAATTTTCTTAATTTTCTGTGCCATTTTTTTACTCTGACTCTGAGTTTGGATATACAATAAAATTGTACAAAGGCAGGTCACTTGAACATTGAAGTGTGTAATGGCAAAAAAACATAAAGATTCACGTAACAAAGGAGAGCTGTGAGTTAATGTGTGTTTGTGTGTGTATGTGTGTCTGGTCAGAGTGTTCCAATCTGGAGGAAGTTGCAATGAAGGGGCATTGCCAAAATAAGAAAGTTGTTCTCTTTTGCTGAAGTGAGAAATTTTCTGAAAATGTTTTGGACACATCTGTCTGACAGACATTAACAGATCCTGTCAGATTGTCCTAAATACTAGCAGAAATCCCCGCCCAGCGACATACTTAATCTGTATAGTTAAAAGAGAAAAAAAAGGAAAAAATACAGAATGATCATATGAAATAAAATTGTCGCTTGAAAATGCAATAATGGAGTAAATACTTTGGTAAACCAGTGTTGTTGTTTTTTAAATAAAATGTATACTATACCTAAAAAAATAACTTTAATAAAACATTTTTAATACAAAAGTAAGTACAGTATTATTACATAACATAATAATGAGTTGAGATTTTATGTTTCTTTCAGTTATTTTAAAATATTTGCTTAATTCCTGCATTTGGTATATTCATAATAAAATCATTATCATACCATAAATCATTGCATTTCCTCCAGATTCAAACTCCTTTGTAAGTCTTGTCATTTATATGTCCTTTCATGACAACATACAAAACACAGACAAATGTTTCAGACTTATGGCACTGAATAACTTGGTCTAAAGTTGTTCGGGTACGTTAGATGACAATGTTTTGCGGTATCTAGTTCATCTTAAATGACTGCATCATTATCTAACTCCTCTTTACACAGACAAGTGCTTTTCTAGCAGATACTCTTCTAAGGTCACTTCTATTTTCACTTTCCACATACACTGTAAAATTTCTAAATGCAAATCCAACATACTTTACCTATATAGTTGTAAACAGTCACTGGGGGATTTATTGGACATTGTGATGAAGTCTTGTGAATTTGATTCTAAATGCAAAGGTCTTTAATGAAATGCAGAAATTTCCCACAGTGGTTGGACGAGGTGATCATGGCCCTGCAGGGTGCAGGATGAATGACTTTGATATGCATCTGCTCTGGATTAGACATTTTGGCTCAATGCCAAAGTTAAGTATCTAAACTGTGAATCTTATATAGAACAATGTACAGTGACAGTGTGGTGGTCAGGTTGGAGAATGGCTTTAGGAGTCTGCCTTAAACACACAAGTCCCTTGTACTCTTCCCATTTTCTACTAGTATTCTTTGTTAATGCTTCCCTCGTCTAACAACCAGATGACCACTATCTTCATCTAAAGAATGACAAAGTTAGAAAAAGTCTTTGCCAAAACCTAACCACACTTTAACCATACTGTAGTTGCCATGAGTACATGTTAGAGATGTATAGCACTGACTGGCAGGAAAAGACTTCTGGACTCTTATTCACCCTTGTCTTTAAGGAAGTTCTGTTTCCCCTGATAGTTTTTGTTGTTGCCTCAGATAAATGCTTCTTTATATTTAGACTGTCACAGCCTGCTGTATCTTTGAATTAGTTTTTGTAAAAGTTTAAATAGACAAGATATACTTGTGTATATAATTCACTGCTGGTGTTGTGCTAGCCTGTTCTCATTTCCAGGTTGTCATATACACTTTGTTATGCCCCTTGGGCTTGTGATACTGACACTAAAGGCACTCTTTGGCGTCTTTACTCTTTTAGCTCACTCCAATGTAAACTCATCCACGGCAATATTTGATGCTGAGAGCTATGGATGTAGTGCACAGAGCGTGAAACACTGCATATGGTGGGCAGGAGCGGTGGTGGATGGGACACACAAACATAGACTTTTACCCAGGACACTGCTGTTTCTGTCCCCTGTAGAACAAAAAGTCAGTGTTGTTTTAAAGAAGCTTTACACAAATAATCTTGTTACCTAAACCTAACTGTGACTGTTTGACAACATTAACCACATGATTCGATCTGTTTCACCCGGGAGACAGCTCTGCATGAATGAAGACGCTTAAGAATACCTTTTGCCTCAATATAAGATGCTGAGGGGGCATGACAAGTTTCAGCATTTAATGACGAGAGTTATGCTCTTTTATGTTTGACCCACAAGATGGGAGGAAAGCACATCACTTACTGTCTGTAGTAAGTTAAAGATTTTATCTTTACAATCTGACTGGCTTTCATACCAGAGCAAAGTCAACATGACACAGAGCAAGGACTTTCCAGTGCAGTGAAACTAAGCAAGTCTTAGCTGTACACTCCGCAGTGATTATCTTCAGTGTTGCATGGCAAAAGTTACACTAAATTGAATGTTGACCCTAAAATATACTGACACTGACCAGATGCACTGTAGCATAAACAGCGGGCAGAGCCTATGAGGTGCTACTTTCAAGATAAGAGTACAGCCTAAGTTCTATTTTCTGTGTGAAGTCTGTGCGGCATACATTTTGTCAAGTGTACATGTCTGCCACCATCTGTACAGACGGCAATCCAAAATGTATGACCATACATGTATTATAAGCAGTGGTGGACAAAGTATTTAGATCGTTCATTTAGGTAAGGTACTAATACCACACTGAAAAAACATTCTGTTTCAAGTTAAAAATGACAAAAATAAAATACACAACGCCAAAAATGTTTATAATAGTTATTGGCTGTTTAATATTCTGTCATTTTGTCTCATTAAATGATGGACTAATTGTTTCAGCTCTACTTGTGTTGACTGTTGGATAGTTTCATTTATAACAAAACATTATATTTTGTAAAATTTTGTCATGCTTTTTATGTAAAAATCTTAATTTGTAAAGTAACTAGTTATGTAAGCTGTCAGATAAATGTGGTGAAGTAAAAAGTACATTATTTTCCTCAGAAATGTAATGGAGTAGACATATTAAACCTGGCATGAAAAGAAAATACTCAAGTAAAATACAGGTACCTCAAATTTGTATTTAAGTACAGCACTTTAGTAAATGTACTTAATTACATTCCACCACTGATTATAAGCATGTATACTGGACCACATACACCAATGTAATATGTTCTATCATAGTTTGTATGTATCAAGCCATACATTTTAGAGTGTATCAGGGACTTCTACAATCCTAAGAGTACTAGAGCAAAGGTTACTCCCTCATACCAGGGTTACACAGTCAATGATGTATTTTACATATGCCATACTCTGAATATGATGACTCCGGGTCATCTTAAGCTTTGCAGTTTTGTAAGATGGGTCATGGTTTTGTAAATCTGTATATCTTAAGCTCTGCCATGTAAAAAACTTGTTGCTCTTCTCTTGTGTAGTGTGGCTGTACAGAGAAATGTATTGAAGCAAAGTATAGTCCAGGTACCATTACCTTTGACCCAATCATATCCATGTAATAAATTCTAATGGTTGCATATGAGTGTTTGTGATAGCAGACAGGGTTGATAGGATGGTAGTTTTAGTGTAGGGGATGGAGGCCTTGGTGAGACAGGCATCACAGTGAATTCACAAGGAGACTCCTCCGCTTTTTACAAAGGATGAGAGGTTTCACTCTTTTTTTGGTCAGTTGTCAAAGTTTCATAATATGTCGGTGTGGGCAAATACCCTCAGTCTGTATTGGTTCTCCTAGGCTGATATGGAGATTAGATGATAATGAGAATTCGTCAGGCTTTCAGAGTCCAGAAGCTTGTTCATAGTTCTCTCTAGGTTTCAGTGAGACTTTTTTTCTACTGGTCAGCCTCCAGAGCATTTACATCGCCTCTTTCTATTGATTTTTTTTTTGCTGTTCTTTTCCTTGGTCATCTTCATTGTTGGCCTTGATTAACTGACATTTTATCATTATGAGTGTAAAATATCTCATCATCAACATACAGTAGTTCATCGGTAATCTCTACTTTGTAGAATATGTCCTGAGCTAAATTATATACAACCTCAATTCCAAAAAAAGTGCTGCACTGCATCAACCCTAAATAAAACCAGAATGCAATGATTTGTAGATCCTTTGTGACCTACATTAAATTGATTACAACACAAAGTAAATATACAATCATTCTGAAATTGATGCCTGCAACATTTTCCAAAAAAGTTGGGACGGGGCAACAAAAGACAGAGAAAGCTGTGTAATGCTCAAAAAACGTCTGGAACATTCCACAGATAAACAGATTAATTGATAACAGATCAACATATTAGGACTGGGTAAGAAAGGGGCATTCTTGAAAGGCTCAGTCAAGATAAACCACTTTATGAAAAACTGCATAGGCAAATAGTACAACAATTTAAGAACAAGGTTTACATATGTTGCCATCCACACCATGTCTTTTTCAGAGATATCCCTATTTATTCCAGCTGTTGAGCTAATGAAGGCATAAGTCAAGAAAAATGGAGAAAAATATCACTTTCCAAACTTCAACTTCAACAATTAGTGTCCTCAGTGTCCAAACACTTACTTTTGTTCTATTACTGGTTTCAAGAACACTTTCTGCCATTGATGAGATTTTCTGGCAATTTGTGTTTTCACTGTTATACGACAGGCGTGCTGTTACAGACATTGTGTAATAGAACAGCACTGCCATGACTAAAAAAAAGTGAAGAAGAGGATAAGCCAGGAAAATTGGAGGAGAGGGCTACCAATGTGACAACTTTCTTGGTATATTTAGTAACTTCTCAGACACTCTCAATAACAAATTTAACAACTTATTCAGGTCACTGGGGATAAAGAGAGAAATATAGTCATTTATTCTTATGCTCATTGCTCACAGTCAACAGCTCTCCCACCATCAGCCCAGTGTCTCTCCCCCCCTCTCTCTACTCCATACAGTAGGTATGTGTGTAACAAGGTGACAGGCAGGACGAGAGAAGATGAGAAGTTCACTTGTGAGTTTGTAGCCTGGTTATGTTGAAAGAATGAATTGATATCTGGTTATAAGATTCCTGCTAACTCCCAAAACTCCCAACAATAGACCTGGAAGCCTAAATATGTTAAGTAGTTAAGGTTTGTGTGCCCCTAACATTTTGGAATATATTCCACTGCATTCATTCATTCATTATTTTCCGTAACCGCTTCTCCTCGCAAGGGTTGTGGGAGGGCTGGAGCCAATCCTAGCTGTCATTGGGTGGATGGCGGGGTACACCCTGGATAGGTCGCCAGACTATCACAGCCTGACACATGTAGACAGACAACCTTTCATGCTCACAGTCACACCTAAGGGCAATTTGGAGTCACCAATCAACCTGACCTGCATGTATTTGTAATGTGGGAGGAAGCCAGAGACCCCAGAGAGAACCTACGCAGACACAGGGAGAACATGCAAACTCTGCACAGAAGGGCCCCACTGACTGACCAAACCCCGTTCCAACCCGGGTTCAAACCAGGGACCCTCTTGCTGTGAAGCAACAGTGCTAACCACGATGCCACCGTGCTGCCCTATGTTCCACTACATCTCAATCAGAATATTATTTTCATCATTATTTTTATGATTATTATATTTTTATACAATTGACGCTGACATAAAGTGAGAGAAAAAAAAATGGAAATATGAAACTGATTTTTTACTTGAAATTGACTCTCTTAGACAAAAGTTTTACCTTTTTTACCTTTTTTTTTAATGAAAATGCACAAATTCAAGAAGCCTTAATAGTTTTTTGTATGAATGAAAGTGTTTAAAAAGAGATCTGTTCTTTATTTTTGACATATTCATTCCTTATATATTCTAAGAACAAAATATTCTGGGGGCTTGGAAGGTTAGTGAATATGATCAAAAAAGGTGTCCTGGCTGGCAACCTAAAAATAATACTCTGGCATTTGTTAAAACAGGGGTGTCACACAGTGGTATACAGCATATGCTCTTGACCCAACTTTTTTGGAATGTGTTGCAAGCCATAATTTCAGAATGAGTATACATTTACAAAAAACAATAATGTTTATCGGTTTGAACATTAAATATTTGGAAAGCATTGCAATAAGTTTTATTTATGTTATACACAGTGTCCCAATTTATTTGTATTTGGGATTGTAAAAAAAAAACAAACATCTAAAGCTGGTAAAAGATCTGGAGCCTTATTTTGTGACATAGTGCACAAATAGTAGCAGAATGTGGCAGGTTGGATGATATGGAAATCTGGGGGTAAGCTTAAAAGTCTTAATAGCTTCCATTAGGGTTTTAGATTTTCTCTTGCCTCGTAGGAAATTCTTTTGGCAATTTTACGTGCTTTAGTTGGAGTTCAGTTTAGGTTCTAAACACAAAATTAAATTCACTTGTCCAGGATCATCTTCATTGTTCAATTTGTCCAGTGAATCCTCAAAAGGATGCTCCATCAAACTTGACAGCAGCCAGGGCTTGAGCTACAGACAAAAAGAAACAAGACAGATGGTGTAAGTGAAATACAAAAATACTTTTAGATTATCTGTGTCACTGGGTACTAAGTGATATTTAGTTTACATGGGGAAATGAAATTATTATTTTGGAAGCCATTTAGTAAAAATGTATCACCAAACACTACTTCAGCAGGACATTATGGTTTAATATAGGGAAGACAATAAGTCTCTTCCACTGGCCTGAGTAACACAACACTCAAGCTATAGTAACACTCCAAGCTATAGTAAATGAAAGTGACAAAGAATTCTCAACACAAGGTCCAACTTACTTGTTATCTGAAGCTCGTCGACATCACTTGGCCTTGTGATGTGAGATGTTGAAAATGTTCAGAAACAAAAAAGTTGGACCTTGTGTTGAGAATTTTGAGGATAAACCTTCAAGCTCAGTAAAAAGGATACACAGATAGACTTACGCTCATTTTTTTTGTTCATAACCCGTCAAGATTTTGTGCGATATATTTTTCTAACTAAGCAGGTGTTTTTTTCTTATGAAATTTTGCTGCCAGAAATTAGCATTTGTCCAATGAAATCTATATCCATTTAATTATGTTGCATATTTGAGAGTGATATGAAGCACTTGGACCAAAAAAAGTTTTTTAGCAGATTAAATGCATAAACATGAGCATTTCTATTGGAAACCTGTTTTGGTCAAGCACAGTGTAACATACTGTAAACCCTCAAAGACCAGGGGAATCCTGCAAAAGCAGTCCTGAGGGTGGAACACACACAGGGTCTATACAGGATGGGAGAAGGGGACTGGTGGAGGTGGTGTGGTGAACGTACACTCACCTTGTATGACTCACGCCTTCATGATGTGGGCGGAGTTGGGGAAGTCAGCAGAGGAAGGGGGAGGGGCCAGGCTGGTCGGGGAGGAGGGGGGACTGTGGGCACACTGGACTGGAATGAGATGGAGGGAGGTTGGAGGAGTGAACACAGGAAAAATGGAAAGAAAGGCAAGAAGTGAACCAATCAAAGGGAGACGTACGGGGAGGTAAGTTGGTGAAAAACTAGGGCCACCTGTGCATTCAGATGTGTGACTGTGAAAATACAGATGTCTCTGGATTTTCAGGGTAAATAAAAAAGTCAGTTCTGGTGTCTCTGGATCATCATGTATCCTTCAAATGCATGTTTAGCTTCGGCTCAGCTTTGCATGTGTGACTCCCTTTGAGCCCTCAGCACCACTGAATGCTTAATTGACCTGAGGCACAGAGTGCCAGGTAAAAAGAGCTTAAGGATGAGAAGCATAGATATGTTTGAACCTGCTAAAAAGGATTAGGAGCTCTGGGCTAAAAATGAAGCTGTAATTTTAGTTCATGTTTAGCACACACTGTATACTATCTCAGTTTAGTGTGACAGTGTGTGAAAACTGCAAATAGTTACTAGGTTTTTTTTGTCATAAGGCAAAATATTGGGAAAATTGAATGTCAGATCTGACAATGATCCTTGTTGAAAATTCAGGGGATCACCACAGCTATGAGAATTCATCCCCTGGGAACTGTGAATGTGGATGTGGAAATATTTCACTGGATAAGTAAAAACTTGTGGAATGTAAATCACCAAATACGTACACAAGGATTCATTCTTTGGGGACCATGAATTTTTGTGTAGCTCTCAGCCTCACCAGTGCTGAGGTCTTGAAAAGGGATCCACAAGTCTGATCTTTTATAGTTGTCCTGATCACATCCGCTTCTCTTTATCTTTTTCTAAATGTATCTAATATAAACTTACACAGCAATATGGATCTACAAAACACAAGGATATATGCAAAGAAAACAAAGTCAAAGCAAAAACAGCAAAAAACAAACTGCTTCTCTGAATGTATACAGTTGTTTAATGGTAAATGGCGTCATGCATTAAAGTGTGATGCCTGATGACATCATGACTTCAAGATCACAGTCCTTTGAAGTAGCTGTCATTAATATTACAAAAATTAGGCATATCCTGTCTCAAGCAGATGCCGAAAAAATTAGTGCATGCACTTGTTACTTCTAGGCTGGATTATTTTTACTCCCTATTATCGGGTTGTCCTAGCAAGTCTCTAAAGACCCTCCAACTGGTCCAGAGTCCTGCCGAACCTGTACTAACAGTGAACCAAGAAAAGAGATCATATTCCTCCTGTTTTAGCTTCTTTGTACTGGCTCCCTGTAAAATCCAGAATTAAATTTACAATCCTTCTCCTTACTTACAAATCTCTGAATGGTCAGGCCCCGTTATATCTACCACAGCTTGTTCCCTATCAACCCTCAAGAGCACTGAGCTCTGAAAACCCTATAGTCTCCAAAAGTAGGACTGGAGCCAAAGCCTTCAGCTACCACGTTCCTCTTTTATGGAACCATCTTCCAGTTTCAGTCCCAGAGGCAGACACCGTCTCCACTTTTAAAAGCAGGCTTAAGACTGTCTTCTTTGATAAAGCTTATAGTTAGGGCTGGCTAAGGCTTGCCTTGGACCAGCCTCTAGTTAGGCCAACATAGATTTAGTCTGCTGGGAGACTCCTATGATACACTGAGCTCCTTTTTCCTTCTCTCGCTCTCTTCATCTACAAAACACTCATACGTCCTTTTACTGCGTAACGCTAACTTGGCTTCTTCTCCGGAGCATATGTGCTCCCTTGTTTCATAGTTTTCTGGCATCATGACTTGGCATACCAGTCATCAACCAGAAGATGGCTGCTGGCATAGAAAATGTAGTCAATAATGAGGTATAGTAAAAAGGTGAAAGCAACTGCCTAAAAAGTAATATTCAGCAGTAAATCAATTTAAAAGCACAGTGACCACACAGTTATAAATTTTCTAAAAATGGATTTTAAAAGTTTTTTGCTCATAAAAATATCCTGGCTGATTACCTTGACAAAATTTGGATCATTAACAACACATGAAAACCAGCATTAGTTTTCAGAGGTGACTTGGGTGTAGAAATGTGCATGAGGTAGTGTTGGGAGTAAGCACTGGGCTGTGTGATCATGATGAGTGGTTTGTGGGAAAGGGGTAAGTGATGTGGCAGTGGTGTCTATGGCAGCCGTGTGAAGAGTCCTCACCAGAGAGAAGGCGACTGCGACGAGAAGCCTCAGCAGCCAGGGCACAGGAGATCTCAATGCGCTTCTCCTGCTCCTGCAGCTGCTGCTGGGAGCTAACTGGAGCTCCAGCCTCCATCGGGCCATCCAGGATAGGAACCATGTTCTGCAAACTGACAGTTGGTAGATGAGAAGAGACACAAAAACAGAGCAAGTCAGATGGAAGAGGATGGTGGTTTTGTTAGATGTAGATCATGATAATTCTATTTCTGACAAATATAATACATTATCATTATTATATAAGGACATTTTTATTCTTTGGTTTTACCACCTTAATAGTGTTCTATTGCTGAAATTAGCTATACTGAATTCAGTGGGGAGCCATTTTTGATTCTTCTGCCATTAGAAAGTAACCATTTCCTAAAATGGAGGTTTTTGGACCAGCATACATTATTTGAATCCATTTACAGAATACAGGTCCTGCTGAATGATTATGTCCCTTATTAAGTATCTACTGAAAACACTATCATAAATATAATAGTAAGAAAATTACGTTTGTATATGTTTTTTTATATGTTATTTTATAAATCCGTACAATATATCAATGCAACATGTATGTAAAAGGTACAAGGTGCGAGGTAGATTTATTTAATTTCATTTTTTTAACTACTTAAAAAAAAAGAAATTAAAATGTGTCAAATAATAGATAGATGCATAAAGACGATTCTGACAAAGCCACAGCCTTTAGATATCAGTCTTTCTTTTGTTGAACCTTTTTCCAGTTTTGTCTGGGAACAAGACACCGTCTCCTTATTTAAGAGTAGACTAAAGACTTTTCTCTCTTTCTCTCTCCTTCTCTTTCTCTATCTTATGTGTCATTTTGTCATATGCTACTGTAATTTTATTGTTCTGTTAACACAACATCTATTGCACGTCACGTCTAAAGGGTTTTTTGTTGCCATTTTTCTTTATCTGCTTTGAAAGTCCAGGGACAGAGGGATGTTGTATGCTGTAAGGCACTCTGAGGCAAATTGTGATTCGTGATAATGGGCTTTATAATAATATATTTAAAAATCTAGGCTACATATGTTAATCAAAGTGTTCAAGAAGAAAATAACAATCATACAAAGAAAGTGAACAGGATTTCCAAATATTGAAATCACACTTACACACACACACACACACACACACACACACATATATATATATATATATATACATATATACAATTGAGAGAGGAAAACAATAAAAATATATTAATAATGATGGTGTCATGTTAAGGCCTTTAAAGCAATGGAATCCATAGAGGAGTGGAGATGTGTCAGCAAATATGCCAGTGTTTTTTAATTATATTCCCTATGGCCTTGGAAAACACTGAAAAGCTGTTCTGTTCTGTTTCTTTTGGGTTAGTAGTAGCAGGGCA
The DNA here is from genome assembly GCF_008729295.1 of Plectropomus leopardus. Classification (NCBI taxonomy): domain Eukaryota; kingdom Metazoa; phylum Chordata; class Actinopteri; order Perciformes; family Serranidae; genus Plectropomus; species Plectropomus leopardus. The sequence goes on from NC_056464.1 coordinate 537,331, forward strand.
TTCTGTTTGCAACAAGTTGAGAAAATGTGATGACATAAGTCTATTTGCAACAGGCATGGTACGCCATGTAAGCTTTTAATGCATTATGAGTATTTAAGATGGTAACTGTATTTATTAGAAGTAAAAAAGAGCCTGGTGCTCAAAATGTTACACAGCAGCAAAATCCTTCAGATGGAAGCTCTTTGGTGCACAGAGCTATTTGTTTCAACTCTGCTAGATATTTCTGTGATCCAGCACCCGTCCTAGAGAGCACTGGGATGTATGTGTATATTTTATCATTTATTTATAATAACTTCAATTACATGTGAGGAGTATAGAAACATGACTAATAAATGTATGTGAATCAAAACCCACTTTGATTTAGCAATGAGGGTCTTGATCCGCTCCAGTTTCTTCTGCTTCTCCTTCTGCTCTTCTGGACTAAGGGGAGTGTCATCCTCCTCATCCACATAGCGCTCCGGGATAAGAACCTTGTCAGGAGTCAGCAGCTGGAACAAGTACACCTTTATAATTATGGATCAACACAAATATAGCCCACATACACACAAATACACTGATACACTAATAAAATCCATGTCACAGAATCAAAACAGTGAGCTAGTGCGCTTTTTATCATCATTTGTGAAGTTTGGGTGATCTCTTTTTTCCTGGAGCCTATTCCAGCTGGGCGAGAGGCGGGATACACCCTGGACGGGTCGCCAGACTATTGCTGTCATGAACTTTTTTATTTTTGTCATGATTTTCTCAGTCTTCAGCAGACATGTAACCATTATTATTTCATGATAATTACCTTTAGTTAAACAGGGGAGGCCACTGAAAGCAAGCTCTCTCTTATAAGGATTCCCTAATTGTAGTACATTAAAAAAACCAGAACAACAAACATTTAAAGTTATGCAAGGAACAGGACAAGGACTTAGGGGAAAAATCAATCAACAGAAAACATAAACTAACATGGCTCTAAGTCAGTCAAAAGGGATTTGCGCGAGTGCTTACCTGTAGTGAGAGATATATAGAGAGAGATACAGAGGTATAGACTTGATTGGCCTATCATTGTTTAATAAATTAATTAACAATTGATAATTTCATAAAGCTATCATACTAATAACAAATAAATGTTAACATAACAATTCTAATTATCAAATAAATTGTTAAATGAGATAATGTGAGAAAAAAAATATGTAAAATTAAAGGATGTAGGGAAAAAAATCAAACAAAATGTTACAAAAGAGCTCCAACTTTGACTTTGTCCCTAGTCTAGCATGAATATAAGGCCCAAGATGCATCCTATTTATAAAAGACACCAATTCTTTTCTGTTTCACATATCAAAATCCATGTTTTATCTGAGTTTAAAAGTGATTTAAGATCACTTAGAGTTTGCAGTGCAGCACAGAAATCAAAAAGCAAGCTGTTAATTGTCTGGGCAACATAATAAGGCATACATGCAGGTATATGCCCTACACCCACCTCTGGGCAGGAGGATTTTCCGTATACCTACCACTCTTTCATAGAAAGGAGGCATCCACTCATGTAACAGTCTGTCATATAATCTGCAAGGCGCCTGGCTGTCCAGAAAAACTGGTGCTGACATTAATGGACTCCTCCTCAGTTTTCCAAATGGTAAAAGAGATCAGTGGATGATGCTATGGCCCTCATTCTCCACTCAGCTGTTGAACACCAGCACCCAGAACCTATGCTAGCGTGCACTTTCTGTACAATAGTTCAGCTTTTAACTAGGGCTGTGCAATTAATTGAATTTCAATTTCGATTATGATTTTGGCTTCCCTTGATTTTTAAAACAATATATTCGAGATAAAACGATTTTGTGCAGCATCATGAGTCGAACAATATTGCTCCCGTTTTGTCTTTTATTCTATGAATCAAGCGCACCCTTTCTTGTGGATGTTCTCGACCTGTACCCCCAAAGTCCAAATAGAAGTTTAGAGAGCCACAGAGCCACTTGTGCACTGCTTCTCTTGATGTTTTGCAACTTTGCTGTCTCACTTTGGTTCTCAACAGTGTGCGCAGCGACAGAGAGAGAGTGCAAGCAACAACCAGCACAAGCGGGGAGAGCAGACGTGTATGTGCTGGACAGAAGTTAGCCCCGAAGTTAGCAAGCTAAGTTAGCTTCTCACTGGAAACTGACCAGGCTCACTTACGGTCGATTGTTAGGGTTGAACCTTTTTTCTCATTGTAGTGACTCCCAGCTGCTTCTAAACACAGAATTGAGAAATGTCTGACTGCTGAGTCTCTACTGAGTTAATTAAAACAATTATTGATCCTCACTCAAAATTCATGTTGCTGTTATTGATTCAGTAACTGTTATGTATCGTTACATTATATATTAGTTGGGTTAGGTTTCATTATTATGTGAATGTGAACAAACTACAGTAGTGTGCAAGATGTGTTACACAGTCGTGGCTGTACCACAAAGCTTTTACTGTTTTTTAGTTCACTTGATTAAAGTTAAAGGACATCCAGTGTTAAAAATAAACACCAGAGTTAATGTTCAATAACTGCATGATGGTCTGAAGGCCAATTAGTAATCATGTTAAATTAATTGTAAAATAATCATGATTTCAATATCAATCAAAATATCAAGATTATTATTTTGTCCATAATTGAGTAGCCCTACTTTAACACTGTACACCCCACCAAGTTAGTGGCAAAGCGGGTCGATCTGGAGTTGTGCCCTCCCACCTGCAACTTGATTTCCGAACAGAGGGATTATAGGGAAAAGGAGACAAGGCATCAATTGCATGAAACATCAGTATGGGAACCTCCCAAGACAGCGGCCTCAGCCCGACACCCTTTTCCCACAACATTAAGATCTGCTTGTCCACCCATAAACTCAGCTACATTCGTATTCGACTTATCAAGGGAAACTGCAAACCAGGCTGCAGGCCGCTGGTGAATGAAACACTCACCTATGGGAAAGATAACAGTCTTGCAGTCCTGAACACTGATACAACACAGAAGCTAATCCTGGATTTCAGGAAGAAAGCTTCCCCCTGTGCAAACTTTGTGGATTAAAGGTACTAAGGTGGAACTACTCAACACCTCCAGGTTTCTGGGCCACCAACAACCTGAACTAGACAGTCCACACCTCAGCCACTGTCAAGAAGGTACAGCAGTGGCTGAGTTTCATCAGGTCACTGAAGAAAGCCAGCCTGAACCGTTGGCCTCTAACCCAGGCATCTTGTGGAGAGCATTTTCACTGGAGGTCTAACTCTGTGATCTAGAAACATCACACTAAGTGAGAGGAAAGATTTGTAACAATAATAATAATAATAACTCCTATGATAGCGACCTCAGAATAATAATAATAATAATAATAATAATATAATAATAATAATAATAATAATAATAATAATAATACTTATTATTATTATTATTATTATTATTATTATTATTATTATTTATTATTATTATTATGTAGGGGCTTATACCCTAGAAATACTCCACCACAGGTTAAGGTAATTTACCAAAAAATCTAATAAAATATACTTAGTGTCATATATCATATTTTATCAGCTTTTGTCAGCTATCATCTCAGGACTGCTGTGAGGCAGAAGCAGGCCAAATGGTAAAGAAAAACCCAAAAAAGAAAAATAACCTTTAATTTGTATTTAAAAACATTACCTGAGTACGTGTTCTTAGTTGTTTTCCCAGATTACATTACGTTGCTCTCAGATTAAACACAGAAGCCATGCAGTTGAGACTGGCCAGCGGCCATCTTTTGGCATTAGCCCCCTTATTTAGTTATCATCATATTATATCATCTAGAGCTAATTATTATTTATTGTTCATTAAAAATGTCAAGATACAATTTATGTTGTTACAGAATCTGATAAATCATAACATTCCCACTGTTTTACTCTGCAATGAACTCCCCTGTAATTCCAGAATTTGCCCGGCAGTAACCCTGTTCTATCTCCCAGATCACTTGTCTCCCATTCCACAGGGACGTCTATTGCGCTTGTCTTGGCAGACTAGCTAGCTACCTTACCTGTTTGTTTCTGGACCCCTAACTGCACTTTTGGACATGGACCCTGCAGTGTTTTTGTGTTCCTCGGACATGTTTCCCTGCTTGTACATGTACTGTGGCAGAGTGTTTACTGTGCTGTGACACATGTGCATAGAAAGCTAAAAGTGAATGCTGTGAGGAAAATTCTGCTCTGAACAGAATGGGAAATTGAATGAGGCAGTGATGCAACAGCTCACCGATCTCACCTCTTTGCTGATGTCCAGGTCATAGGCTTCTGGTTCAACCTTTAACCGTCTCAGGCGAGCAATTTCTTCCCGAGGTGACTCCTGCCCCTGCCCTCGAACCGCCACCTCCAAGTCTTTAATATCGATCTCGTGAGCTGTCAGACGCCGACGAATCTGTCCACATTCACACAGAGACACATACAAATACCAGTGCCATCAAAACATCTGCAGGCTCAAGGATGAATCACTAGTTCAAAGAATATTTGTTGGTGATTGCTGCTTTCCCCTCACCCATTTCTTCCACACGTCACCTACATTTAAGTACTGTCACTGCTGAGAGGTTCATACTGGAGGTACAATGCAAAATTTGTAGAGATTAGGACCCAGGTATCAATGGTAGTGTAGAGCCCTAATGAAATCACAAAATCTGACTGTGCAGTGGAACATCCTGGTATATTTGACAAAGTACATTTGACATACTGTAATTTGGCAGATACTTAACCTTTTTCTGGCATACTAAATGTATTGCAGTGTAAGTATTGGAACACACAGTTTGTGTTGTGTGGTCCACAATTGAAATGCAGCAACAAAATGCATGTTTAGCACACACTGCAGACACAGGAAGTAGGATTAAACTTGCAATACTACAGTTCCTGCACATGTATGCCAGACAGGAAAAAAACTTTTTAGTCATAAGTGTAATGTCTGAAGTTCACATAAATGTACCGCTGCATTGACCATTCCGTCCATCCCATCCCGTCAATATTCCCATTGTGCTGGTAGTTGCAGCACAGTGGTTATCCACTAATCGTTCATCTGTGGTTTTATAATGTAAAAAAGCAGTGCTGTTGGTAGACAAGACACAGGAAACTTGCTTTGCAGCATTTATTAGCACACAAACTGTAAACTCCACATTCACTTGATATCTTCACTGCTCAACTAAAAATCTCTGCTCTGATTGCTTTCTCTCATCCACTTTCACAGCATTGCCATCACTCTCTCTCTCTGTCTTGCTTTACCACACACTCCTGACACATACATACATGCATGTTTGAATCTGAATATATTCATACAAAATCTACATAGTTGCTCAGCTATTCTCTAAATTACCTTTTATTTGTTTCGCAATCATTTTCGACCATATGCCATGTTAAAAAAGCCCCAAATGTATGGTTTTTAGACAAGAAAACACAACTGTTGTTCTTACAAGAAACCAGTTGCATTGTTACTGCAGTCAAACAGTGGATATGCGCCATTAGCACAGCCAGTTTATGCCTGCTATGCGCCGAGTAGGTGGAGTCTACAAACCATTTGACAGTTATCGGACACTAAATTTTGCACTTTGTAAAATTTCATACAGACACAAACAGTTCAAGGGCAATAGATAGGACAGAGAACTGATGAATGTCATACAGGTTTATGTAAAATTATGTTGTGAAACCTCAAGTCCATATAGGCAATTATTTCAACTAGTGGCTTTTGCCCTGTTGGTTGTTTGGTCAGCTGACAGTTGCGTGGTTACTGCCAATGGATAACAATCAAAAATACATTTAAATGGCTTTCCAAGCCCTTGCTGTTACATGTTAAGTGGTACACCAGTGCTCTGAGATGGAGCAGATCCACTATCTCAAGATCAGTTACTGAGGATTAACTCACGATGTCAGACACCTGCAGCTTCACTTGTATAGTGCTTTTCTATTCATATTTGACCAGTCAAAGCACTTTCACCCTACCAGTCACATTCAACTATTCACATACACAATTATACATTGGTGGGCTAGGCTTCCATACAAAGTGCCACCTGCTACTCAGTTTCAACTTTAAACTTAATGCTTACAGTATATACTTGCCTACATCTAATAGGACCAGGCATGTTGTAATGAGAAGTGCTCTTTTGTATGTATTCTAAGTGTATTTATGAACACAATTCTGAATGAAATGAGAAAAGTCAGTTGCACTAATTTCATCAGTTTGTGAAAATTGTCTGTGTTTTCAAGTGTGATTAATGAAGGCGTTAAAGTGTGGAGCAAATTTTGTCAACCAGCTCACACGCCCAATCATTACTTAAAACTAACAATTGTTGTTGCACTCCTTTGGATGCTGTTGATATCTGTTGAATGTAGTGGACAGACACTACTTAACATGGCATACCACTGAGGAAGTCATGGTGCACTCCATTTGATGCGGCAAAATGACAGTTTCATGAACAGTAGTTCTACCCTGAAAGTGTTAAACGTGCTGTACAGCTGTCAGCTAAAAGACAAGAAAGCTGGGAGTAAAAGCACTTTGTTATAGTGTGTGACGAAGATCAGCACATGGTTGATCTTACCACTTTGTAGTTGGATGGAGACTGGACTCCTGAGAGGTTTAGACTCCGCCTTTTGTCCCTCACAGAGCTGCTCTTGTTGCGTCGGATTCTCTCATTCTGCTCCTCCACGCTCATCTTTGACCTTACCTCTGCAGGAAACACAGCGCTCTTTGGACGTTCCTGTGACAAAGATGTGGCATAGAAACATACTTAATAGAGTCAATTCAGATTTGAGTCTTAGTCAAACTGGAACTTTGTGATACCTTGAAATATTTTGTCATACAATACTAGCAACAACTGAGTTTGACTAAGAAGTGATTTATGTCCTTTTTCCAGCAGAGAGGCTGTTGTCTCTCTTGGCAAGTATGCTTCAAAGCCAGCCAACATGCCATCATTCCAAACGTTCTATCCTTGGGCCTGTGCTTTAATTAGACCATATTATTATTATTATTAAAATTTGAAATTTATTGAAATTATATACACTATTTTTATTTCTATAATTATTTAGTTGTCATTTGTGTATTATTGTTCTATGCTGTACTTCCAGTTTTTAATGCATTATGTAATGCACATTGAATGCGTTATGTGTTTAAGATGCTGTGAAGGTGCGTTTGAAGGACCAATTATAAGTGGCCCCACGGCTTGTCTTTCAAAATATTCTATATGTAACACAATATTAATATTAATAATAATTTTTATTCATTTATTGTGACGCATTATCTTTTTGAGTTAACAACTGTGTTTAAAAAGGTGCTGCGCTAATATGTATATTATCCTTTTTTTTTTACCATTAAAGCAAAATCAATTTGTTTTGAGATGTCAAATAACTGTTGCATGATTAAATATGCATATTTCTACCCATAAGCATCCCCAAATGGTGAATTCATGATCAGAAGGGGAGGGGTTTAATTCAAAGTGTTACCTTAGAAACTGTCACGTCTGCTCCTCTGCAGCCTCTCGTCACACACCTCTCTCCTAATCAGCCTGATTTCTAATCAGCCTGCAGTACCACCTCCACCTGTTGCTCATTTACTGTCTCTGCCTATATAACCTGCCCTGTGTCTCACCCTCAGTGCCAGATTGTTCTTTGTGATGAGAGACTTTCCATCATTCTGTTGAGATCCAGATTACTAGTTACTGTTAAAATGCAATAAGTTACTATATAATGTAACTTATAAAATTTGATCACTTTTTGATGACTTTTCTAACAAAAATTTGAAGCAGGAAAATAAAGCTGAAAAGTAAACAGTGCTCAAATTTGTCTCGACAGCTGTGCTGCAATGTCCCAAAATTTGCCAAAAGAAGTTATTCCTGCACAGCAAAAAGAAGTAAAGCAGCAGAGTAAACAACACCAACATTTTGATTAGTAACTGTAATTTAATAACATCTTTTTTCTCAGTTACTAACTGATTACAATTACATTTATTTTGTAATTTAATTACTGTAACTATCGTTAATTCCGGACTACAGAGCGCACCTGATTAAAAGCCGCATGCTCTAATTTTAGAAAGAAAATCAATTTTGTACTTGTACAAGCTGCACCGGATTTTAAGCCGCAGGCTTAAACAGCCCTAAAAATGAACTAGTTCACGTTCATTTGTTACATTTAAATAAATAAGACACTGTGTTATTCTTCTTAAGCACTGTTCAGATATTTACACAGAAAGATATTGCAGGTGAGGATTTTTTAACTTTTTTATTTAATCCGCTTAGTAACATAAACAAATATATTACATACATACATATTGCACACAGTGTTAACGGTACCTGTAACGCGGCTACCCTGAAATATAGCAAACATTTGTATCGGTAACACACAACTACGTTATATTAATCAACAGTGCATAAACAGTATTCCAGTATCTCCGAATAACTTATAACATATACCACATACTGCATCCTACCAGAAAAAGTCACTGATCGCCTTCATCTTCCTCCTGCGCACTAAAACCATCAAAGTCCTCTAATTCAGTGTCCGAATTAAACAGCCTCAGGATCACATCACTCACTGCAGTCTCCTCGTTTTCGGTGTCACTTGAGTGCACGCCGTCTTCTTCATCACGCAGCAGTCCAGCCTTTCGGAACCCGTTAGTGATGGTTGACGTTTTGACACGGCTCCACGCATTTAGGATCCACTGGCAGACTTGAGTTAAAAATGCTCTTCGCATGCGGCCTGTTTTGGTAAAAGATTTCTCACCGTATGTCATCCAAGCCTCCCACTCTTCACACAGTGCCACTTTAAATGCCCGGTTCACACTGATGTCCAGTGGCTGTAGATACTTAGTGGTACCCCCAGGAATCACAGCTGGAGTCGAGTTTGTGCTCGTGATGGCAGCTTTCACTGAATCTGTCACATGGGCCCTCATGCTGTCCATAACGAGCAATGCTTTTTTTCTCTGAAAAAAGCCCCCTGGTCGCTTTGAGTAGCACTCTCTGAGCCAATCCTTCATTAGGCTCTCCGTCATCCAACCTTTCTTATTGACTTTCACCACGATTTCCTTTGGGAATTTTTCCTTTGGCATTGTCAGCCGCTTAAAAATCACCATCGGTGGAAGCTTTAGTCCAGATGCTGTGCAGCTCAGAACACAGGTAAAATATGTTCTCTCATGGCCACCTGTTTTCAGTGTGTCGGAGGAGTCACCTTTTTTTATTTACAGTCCAAGTGAGAGGCAGGTCAAACGTCAGAGGTACTTCATCCATATTTATGATGTCATCTGGCCCGATGGAATTCTCCGCTATCTTTGTTTGAGTGTATGTGTGGAATGAAGCAAGTTTCTCCTCATAGTCGGAAGGGAGCTGCTGACACAAAGTTGTGCGTGCCCTAACGGACAGGCTTTTCCGTTTCATAAATCTAAAACACCACGATGGTCCACCTCTAAAATCTTCTATTTTCATCTCGGTGGCGACTGCTTTAGCCTTCAGTCTGATTTGTACAGTGGAAACACCGCAGCCGCCTGCTCTCTGTGTGTTAACCCAGTCCTCGAGAAAGTTTTCAAGCTTGGGCCATCTGCTATGATTACCTCTGAAAGCTTTTGTCGTCTTCTTGCATTGACTCAGTTCTTCATGCTGGCGTCTCCACCTCCTCACCATTGATTCATTTATGCCAAGATTACGTGCGGCAGCTCGATTTCCTTCTTTAACTGCCAGAATGATCGCTTTTAACTTAAAAGCCACATCATATGCTTTTCTTCTGTCCATGTTGATGAGGGTTAGTACAAATGACTGATTTACAATACCGGTACCGGTAGTTGTGATTTATCATACAATTTCATTGGACCTCTGTGAACTACTCATCAATTTTATTGGTCAACTCTTGCTTGGCAAAATGTTTTTGCCGCCACGAAAAAAAAATGAATAAGCCGCACCGTAGTATAAGCCGCAGTGTTTAAAGTGTAGAAAAAAGTAGCGGCTTATAGTCTGGAATTTACGGTACTTACATGTAACGTTTTACTCTGTTACATAAGTAACATGTTAGTTATGTGGAGCTAGTTTCTCCCCAACACTGCCAGCAGGTAAAAACTAAATAGAACTGTGTTTAAAAAAAAAAAAATAGTACAGTGTTTACTGGCATGTTGTTCCGTGCACCAGTCAAATTGCACATGGATGCTTCATACACAGAAGATCTAAGCAATCAGCACAGTTTCAAGGTGGTTCTTGAGGGTTCTTGAGCTGTGGCAAAAAACATTTTGTATGAGGTCACCATGCCAAATTTGATGTAATTCACTCAAGGTGTTAATGAATTACATGAATGAAAGGTCATTTTGACCACTGACAACCAAAATCGAATTAGCTCTTCCTTGAGTCCATGTGGACGTTTGTGATAAATTTGAAGAAATTTCCTCACTGGATTCACAAAAATGATCAACATATGTACGTATATGTATGTAGGGATGGATGGATGGACGGATAACCCAAAAACATAATGCCTCCAGCCATGCTGTCGGAGACATAAAAAGGCTTCAAATGAATCCCTTTGTGTACCAGAGGCAACATTTCACATGAAAATAAATCAATAAATTAATGCATCCTGTTGTTAAAATGATAAAGTTAATTATTTCAGTACCAGTTATTGTAGCCTGTATGCTTCCAAAACCTTCATAAATGACTGCATCGTCACTTTGCAAAACTAAATGCTTCACATCCATGCCTTATGTATGTCAGCCCTTAGTACAGTGACTTACACTTATGAGGCCTTAAGACAAGCATAAACAACGCATAAACAAGAAAGAAAGAAAGAAAGAAAGAAAGAAAGAAAGAAAGAAAAAGAAAAAGTGATTGACATGAAGTTTAGGTTGACATACCCTTGAGATTCCATCAGGCACTCTGCCGTCATGACGGGAAACTCTAGCAGAGCTGCTGTGGGATTCTTCGGTGGGGGACTTTGTCCTAGGAGGGACAATGCCAACTGGAAAGCAACATAACAGATCATTTCAAAACCATGTGAGAGAAGGGTGAACTAACAAAGCTAACATTAAGGCAATGTACGCATATCTGGACAGTCTCTGATATAAACGTAAAGAAGAAGAAGAAGGTAGATTCCAATTTTTTAAACAAAGTTTAAAAACAAAATTATTTTTTTCCTTGATCTTACTACATGGATGAGTTGATTAAAATCAGCAGCTACTGTTAAGATTCCATTCAGTTGCCCGGGCATGCTGCTGCTGATGGCAGCATTCAACTACTGCAGTGCATTTTTTGAATTTGCATCAAAATCTAGACCTAATGGCTCCCAACAAAGTCTGCCCATCCAGTGCAATAGCTTGATCTGGGAAATCAGGTATGGGGTTAACGAGGTTTCTCTGAAGATGTGTGCAGAGCAGTCTCTGATCTTCCGTTGCTCAGTGAGCCTCAATCACATCTCATCCACTTTATTGTCCTGCAACTGGACATTAGCCAGAAGAAGGCTTGGTTGCGGAACAGCTCCCAATCCCAGTTGGGTCAGCCTCCCCTTGTTGCACAAGCTTACAATTCAATTAAATTCAATTCGAAAGCACTTTATTAATCCCTGAGGGGCAATTAATAAGGCACACAGAGCAGTAAGATAAAAAACTATACATAACAACAATGACCTTAAAGACAAGAAATAAAATATAAGTATATAAATAATGCAATAAATAAAGCTGCAATAAATGAAAAAGCTATAAACATTACAATTGAAATAAAAGTAGTGCAAGTTATGCAGTTGCATGAGGTATATGAGGTTGTAGTGGACTGCCTTGGCGTGGTCATTACATTTGTCCCTCTGAGGAACTCCAGAGCTAAATGTCCCCTGGGCAAGTGGGGGACACGTCAAGAGACACTGTTTTACGAACCCAAAACATCCAACAGGGGGTTGTTAATTAACTTAACTAATACTCCCTGGGGATGTCTGCAAACATGCTCTGCCTTTTTAAGCCACAGGAAAGGGGTCAGTATCTGACACCCTCCATCCTGACATATGGTGGAAGGCAAAGCACTCCGAAGGCCCCATCAGCATACCACAGGATGTAAGGCGTCTGAATGACCTCCTGGGATCACCCAAGCAATACCAAACAACCATCATATTGCCTCCCCTGCTGAGATAACAACAACAACAACAACTGGTCGAACATTGGGTAAAGCCATTATATGACCCTGTGTTGTGATTAACATCTGATAGAATGTCTTGGACCAAGGTTGTAAGTTAAAAATTTCCCCTTTTCCTTAACCTCTGTGACTGGGGGTGAGGTTGTCTCCGTGCTTCAGTGAACAGATAGGAGCACCTCCCATTCTTCTCATCTCATGTAATTTGAATGAGTTAGGTAAAGTATGTTTTATTCCCTTTTGTTATAATGGAGCTATACTGCCATCTAGTGGTCTTAGTTATTAGTAAGCTCGTAACCAACTTTGTAGTTACATCGTATTTTGAATTCATTGTATAATGTTAAAAGTACTCCTATATCTAAGTAATCACCAAGTTTCTTAGGATCCATGGTACAATGTTATGTTATGTGTGGTCATTTCACAAAATTGAGCAAAGGATCTTCAGAATCATGTGTTACGTTATAAATTACTTTTAGGTCTCCTAACATGCATTTGAAGTTACTGTGATGAGACTATAGTGGTGAGGAAATACGTGAATTTATAGATCGCGTAATTCGTCATAAAGTTCAGAGACATAAATGTCTCCTAAATTACATTAGGTCTTTTAGAAACTTATACCAGATGTGCGATCGCTTGGTGCAAAAGTTCGCTAACTCCGCCTTCCATCCGCACCCCCAAATCGAAAGATAAAAACTGAGTGACTCTCTCTAAGTTAGCTCTCTCTCTCTAAGCTCACTCTTCTCAAGGCTTCTCCTCTTCTCTCTTCTGAAGTTTTTCTACGCTCCTTTTTACCGCGGTGCGTCTCGTGCATCCGCGCTCGCAACTTTTCTTTTCTTCAATTTTATAAGCGGAGCCGCAACAGCTCACCAGAGCTTTGCTGAACTTTAACTTTTGAAGCCATTTTCTTTTAAATCTCTTTGACGCTTTTCTTTATACCAGTTTTTGGTCAGTAAAGACACTTTTGGTAATTCGTTTCTAAGTAAAATCAAATTACAAATTTAAAGTGACTCCCTCAGACCAGTGGGATTACTTTGATTATTTCTGCGAGTTTTAATTGAGAAGGACACTCCGCAATTCGCCATCAACTCTGCCACGGATCTAGAAGCAACACCTGCTGCACAAACTATCAGCATCCGTTGCCTGCCCTTAAGGACTTTGTTTAAAGACTTTTACCGGTTCGCTGAGGCGAACACCGAGGCCAGTTAAAGACCGCCGTATACCGACTCCACCTGCCCGGCCGCCGCTGCCTTTCAGCGGGTCACCTCGTCTGGAAGTCGCGCCGCAGCTCTCCCCTGGAGTGACGCGAGGACCTGGACCTCCCCGGAGAAGTCTAATCAAGTCGACAAAAGTAGGCAGAATAACATTTTCTAGTGATCAGAGTTGATGCCGTATAGCGAAGCTTTAATGCCAAATTTCTAAGTTCTACGTCACCGTATAGTGCGCATCCATGCTATAGACGGTCACGTATTTCCTCCACTATCATCCATAATTAATTATTTACATCACCTGAATATACATCACGTAGGTTCCCTTTTATGTGTTCACTGTCCTTTATATGTCATACTATTTCATCTATTTACTCTTCATTTTATTAGTCTAAATAAATTATCCTCATTTATCGCCAAGTCATTGTCTGTGGATATTATTTCATGAGAGAAACAAGATCAATGTATACAGGATAAACGGTACAGATTATGAGATTGATTAAAGTAATTACATGTCTTAACACTGTCACAATTTAAGATTTAATTTTCTCCTGAATGGAGAATGGTGCCCCTTTTACTTTAACGAGTGCAAAGTCCAAATTTTAACGTAGTTATTAATAACCGCTACAAGGTATATGAATGTTGACAGACAGCAGCAGGAGTAATATCTAGTGTGTGTGTGAGTGCACGTATGAGTACTGTGTGCACACTTAGTTTTGCCAAGTAATAATGCAGTTGGGTTTGGAAGCATAGGCCACAATGGGCACTGGATTAATTAACTGGATCCTATTAACAACAGATATATTGATCTGACAGATTTATTTTATATTAAATTTAGAAAACTACCCTGCTCTGCTGCATTATATTCCCTCTGGTACAATGCAGGATTCATATTTATCATTTTTAAATAAACTTGGCACAAAAATTAAGGACATTTGTGTATGGTAGATTATTTCTTTGTAGTAATAATGCTTCTTGGCAATAAATCTTATACCGTTGGAAAGCCTGTTTATTTCCCTTTTTAAATGGTGCCACATTTGTAAGGAACATGCATTTGTGGGATGAGCAGCAGAGCTGAGTATCTGGGTTGCGCCCATGAAAAATTTGCCAAATCTTCTCTGCCAGTGCCAAACAGCTTTTCTTGCTGTTGCTATTGACTCTTGTTTTGAACTTCTGGTACCCCCAATCAGGCACCTGATTGTCAGCACCTGTAAGCATGAACCCTGCTACAGTGGTCAGTTGGTGTCTGCTTCAAGAATTGGCATGCCACGTTTGACTGATCTGGATAGGGCCCATGCAATAGGGCAACTTCAAGGTGATGTTCCGCAAAACCAAGTTGTGGCATTATTTGGAGTGAGTGCTAGTACCATCTCCAAACTGAAGGCCAAGTTCCATACAACGGGGGATGTCAGAGAGCGACGTGGGCGTCCCAAGAAGACAGCACCCTAAGAAGACCGTTTCCTCACCCTATTAGCACTGTCAGAACCATAGGCAGTCTTCTACAGATTTGCAGTCAAGGTTTGCAGGATGATATAGCCAACAGCTCTCTGCCCAGACAATCCAGAACAGACTGCACGCAGCCAATCTCCAGTCTCATAGGGCTGCCAGGAGGTGCGCTGATGTAGGCAACACATGCACTGGAACTTGAACATGTGGAGGACGGTTATGTTAAGCGATGAGAAAGATTCTGCTTATGGCAGCTGGATCGTAGGGTCAAAGTGTGGAGAAGACGCAGAGAACACTATGCTGATTGCTGCACCAACAGAGTGACATCTTTTGGTGAAGGCTGTGTGATGGCGTGGGGCGGCATTTCTCTCACTGGAAAACGAGGCTTGTCATAATTTGAGGTAATCTCAATGCAGAGAGATATTGAGATGAGATTCTGCAACCAGTGGCAATCCCATATCTCCACAGTCTGGGACTGAACTCTATCCTCCAAGATGATAATGCTTGATAATGCCCCCACAGAGCAGGGTTTGTCAGAAACTACCTCCAGAATTTGGGAGTGGAGATGATGGAATGGCCTGCCAGCAGTCCTGACCTCAACCCCATTGAACACTTGTGGGATCAGCTTGGGCGTGCTGTTCTTACCAGAGAGAACAACACAACCACGTTGCCTGATTTACGACAAATGCTGGATGAAGAACGGGATGCCTTTCCACAGTGTGACCAGGCTGGTGACCAGCATGAGGAGGAGGTGCCAGGCTGTTGTGGTTGTGTATGGTTCTTCCATACGCTACCAAGGCTCCTGTTTGTTAAATTAATAAATTGTTAAATTGCCAATATGTCTTGTTTCTTCAGACTTCAATCATCCAATCCACCAAACAACACCAAACAAGAGTCAATAGCAGAATAAATTGTTTGGCATTAGCAGAGAAGATTTGGCAAATTTTTCATAGCCGAAACCCACATACTCAGCTTTGCTGCTCATCCCACAAATGCATGTTCCTTACATATGTGGCATAATTTAAAAGGGAAACAAACAATCTTTCCAATAGTATAAGATTTATTGCCAAGAAGCATTGTTACAACAAAGAAATAATCTACCAAACACAAATTTCCTTACTTATTGTACACAGTCCTGTGTAGGTTTTATCTGGTGGAGGGCTGTGGATCTGTGCATAGAAAAAAAAACAGAACAACCACTGAAAAATAGAAAACAGCTGCGATGCCCACGTAGGAAAGTGTAGCAGCTTTAGGTGATTATAATGGATGTACCCAGCTGTGGGCATGCTGCAGCAGATGTGTTGCTCCATGTGCATGCCATATGTATTTAGGCCGTCACTTGATTTGATACAATAACACACCGAAAAATTTATTTGTAGACTGGATTATTACTTTTATATTTCATCTGTAATTTATAAACCTTCAGTCCAAGGAATATCATCACATGTTCCTTGAGGTTCTGAGGACCAACTCAAGAGTGAATTGTTATTATGATGGTTATGATCATCAGCTGTGAAAAATTCAATAGCATTATGTCATGGAAACTTGAGCTTAGATTGTTGTACCTTTATTCATGGTGGATTGTCTGTCCTGGACCTGGTCCTGCATGTCACTGGCATTGTTCTGTTCTCCAAACTTGGACTGCAAGGCAGAGAACTGATATTATTTGTTAAGTATTCACGCTAAAATTGAAGTTAGTATAAAAACATTCCAATACACATCCAAAACTGCTGATTGAACAGAATGCATTAAACAATGCATTACAGTGTATAGTCATGAGGGGGTCATGTTTAAATGTCTGGTATACCTGTCATGGCAGAAGCAATACATCACTTGCAGACACAGTGAAGGATGGATCACACTACCAAAAATATCACCCTAAAATCATCCCTGAACAAGCAGCAAAACACCCTCAAACACAAAGTTGAGAGTCCAAAATTGATACATTTTTCTCGCGTAGTATAAACTTCTCCACAAAAGAATTCAACATGGTGTTGGTCACAGGACTGGGCTGGATGGAAAAAATACTCTGCCATGAAAAAATGGTATGACTCATTGTCCAGTTACATGAAAAGGTGAAAGCGGTCATTACAATGCTTCCAGCACAGCCTATATCATCAGAATGCATGAGTGACTGTGCTAAGTAGCATGACTCCACCACCAAGACACTACACAAATGGACACTATGAGAATTCGAATGATGATTCTTAATAACATGGTGATAGTGAAGTACTAGTTGAATTATTAATAATACCATGTAATTGATAAAGTAAATATCTGGGTAGCATGAGACTGACATAAATGCAGGTAATAAGGGGCCAAAAGCAATGTGTACATTGCTTTAACACATTTAAAAATAGTGCAATGCAATATTTGTATTATGAAATGGTAATATTGTGACATTAATAGGGTAATAACCGGATAATAATAAGGTAATATGCATTGATAGTTTTACAATATTATAAGCGACCAAATCACATTAAATTTCTTGGAAACCAAAATCAGTAATTTTCATATTATAACACTGGCATTAATCCTCCCTTATGTTTCAAACATTCCCTTTTACTTCAAGGTAATGCGGTGCAAATTATTAAATAATGCTGTGAATTGTTGCCTGGAAACACTTGTGATAGTTTCTGTTTAATAACCATGTAACAGGCTAGCAAAATGTTAAACCACCTCGTTTTACTACATTCAATTCCTCATACTGAAAACCAAGAACCAGGGAAACATATATGGTAATTTTGAATTTAATAACCATGAATCAAGCACAGGTGTTATGTCTATTATACTTACACTGACATTACTGGGTACTGGTACTTAAATTATCCAATGCATCTTAACTTAAGTATCTGAAACTCCCACAATTGTATCCAGTGCATAATTACGATGCCTCTTGATGTTTAGTTTCTTATAATAATACCATGAAATGACATAGTCACAGGTAGTTCAGCATTTTGCAGTTCTGATTCATGTTTATTAGACAGGAATTACCTTGAGAAACTATCAAGTCTCAGCATCAAACAGCACTTAGTAAATATATAGTAATAGTGTTAATAGCAGTAGCCATATTACCAAAGTACATTGGCCACACTCAGTGTGTTTTTGTGTGTTTCTACAACATGACCTACATACTACTACTATGTGGCCAGTACTACATACTACAGGTAAGATAGGTAAGAAAAACTAAAGGAACTGCATACTATATTTATGGCTTACTACAGATGGTGCATACTATTTCTTGTACTACACATACTGCACACAATATGTACATACAGTATCTGAGTCATCAAGGTACACTGGACACTGTCTCTACTACATGCACTACATATAGCAGTGACTACATACTACAAGTACTTCATACTGTACGTAAAAACAGTTGGAACAGTAGTAGTAGCAGCAGTAGTAAAAGCATATGATGGATGCAAAACGCTGATATATAATGTTGATATATTGTTCAAATGGAGCTTGTACTGGCATCTTTCAAACACACATGCTTTATTGGCATGGATGTTTGTAAAACAATATCGCCAATGCCTCAGATACAATCAAATGAAGAAGATTATTGATTTCCTCCCAATATGAACTCTCATCGATGTTTGTGATACGACCAACGATGGTGGTGTCGTCTGCATACTTCACAATAGAGTTCTCCAGATGTCTGGGTGTGCAGTCATGGGTGAACAGAGTGAACAGGAGGGGGCTGAGCACACAGCCCTGGGGGGCTCCGGTGTGAACACTAATGTAGAAGAGATGTGACTGCCAATCCAAACTGTCTCGGGTCTGCATGTGAGGAAGTCCATTATCCAGTTGCAGAGTGTTGTACTAAAGCCCAGAGTGTTACAGTGTACAATCAGCGTCATGGGAGAGATTGTAGGAGTAAATGGGGATTTTATTGGCTCTCCCTTTATTTGGAGGCTCAATGAGCCAAATGTGTAAGTCTGTTTGACTAAATATGTGTGCGACTCGTGCCAGTATTGCTACATTTTGATGTGTAAATTGTGTATGTTGAGTGAAAATTGGACAATATTTTACACCTCCTCTACACTCTGAACACACTGCCTTTGATCTCTTCCAATCTAGCTCCCAAAATTCGGTCTCATAGAAACCTATTTTTAAAATTTGCCACAGTTTTTTGTGATTTTTGTGAAAACGGCTTGGCACATCTCTGAGAAACAAATCACAGCACACCATTCTCAGTCATTCTGCACATTTTGATGCATTTTTTGTGTATGCGGTGGCAACCCGTGGGAGAAGTTGTGCAGCAAAAAATGTGGTGGAAGATGAGGAATAAAAAGACCAATACCAATACCATATCAATATATACAATACAAATAATATACAGTGCACCTGTACATTGCACTGC
The DNA here is from genome assembly GCF_008729295.1 of Plectropomus leopardus. Lineage (NCBI taxonomy): Eukaryota > Metazoa > Chordata > Actinopteri > Perciformes > Serranidae > Plectropomus > Plectropomus leopardus. The sequence goes on from NC_056464.1 coordinate 556,428, forward strand.
AGACACCCTAAATTATTATTTCATGATTATCAAACCGTAACAGCACTATTGCCATGTTATTACTGAGCTATTACGAACTCTTTACCTCTCTCTCTTTTTTTGCACACACACACACACACACACACACACGCATATATACATATATATATATATATTTATATATTAGTGCTGGGCATAGATTAGTTGCAGTGAGATTAATCTAGATTAATCTCACTGCAATCCTGTAGTTAATCTAGATTAATCTAGATTAAAATTATAGATTTGAATTTTGCCAAAGACATTCAAAATAATATCTATCTATCTAAATGATGAAAATGCATCACAAACTGCTTGAGAAAGCTGTTCTACTATAATATTTGGTAAAGAAAAATAATGTTCCATAAGATTTACTTTGGTGTTTAACTTTTTTTTATTTTGTTAAACACAGACATTTAGGAACACAGGTTCTGTCTCCATGTGGAAAAAAGCTTTTTCCTGCTAACTGGAATGAACAGCAGAGGGTGCAGCCTCTGATAACATGACCCTAATTGAACTGTGGGCCTACATTAGAGGTCATGAAGAAGACCATTAACAGTCAGTAGCTTTGTGACACGGCTTGAGCCAATCACTCCAGTCTCTGCTACTCCTTTTTTCCACCAGTCACTCAGGCAGACCAGCTTCCGCCTTGTTCACGCCCCCCTCCGCGTAATTCGACCAGGTATACATCTGCGCTTAAACAACAAAGTGAAACTGGTGCCTTGCTCACTGTATAGACCCAACTTAGTGAATAGTTTATCGCGCGATAATTTGCTTATCGCGCGATAAGAATCCCGCGTTAACGCAGCACGTTAACGCCGTTAACGGCCCAGCACTAATATATATACACACACACATATACATACATACATACATACATACATACATATATATATATATATATATATATATATATATATAGCTATATACGTGTGTGTGTGTGTGTGTGTGTGTGTGTGTGTGTGTGTGTGTGTGTGTTTGTTTGTTTGTTTGTACATCTTCTGACACAACTTCTAGTGGTAGAGGAAATTAAAAAGAGCAAAGGGCAAACTACCACTCCTGGAATAAGTGTTTTGGGAAGTGAAACACAGGATCATATGGGGGCACAGAAGGATAATGAAAGGCAATGGTTGGAGTGCTTTCACATATGGAGGTTTTTTAAAAGAGGAGGAACTTGGTGGTATGGATAGTCTCTGGTGGTTATATGTTTAAAAGATGACATGGGTGAAGCAAGGGCAGGACAGGGGCATAAATGCCCAAATACCTTTCTGATGTGAGAATCTTCACCATCAAGGATATCATCAGCGAGGCCCAAGCTGTGTAACCAGGCAGTGCTGTCAAAGGGCAGGGGAGGGATCGAGGGAGGAAAGACAGGGGAGGGCTCCATAGGGTAATAGGACTTGGGAAGGGGAGGCCTTGGGGGAACACTTTCCTAGATCAACATAAGGGCAAGGGGGGTGGTGGGTGGGGGGGGGGGGGGGGGTAGGATAGGTGGAAGAGTGATAATAAGCCAGGCAAAGTGCAGAGCAGAAAGGACTCATGAGAATGAATCTGTGGAATGAGGTCTTTGTTGTCATTAAGGAGTTGATGTGAAAATCCCCAGGTCGTCAATGAAATACCTGACCTGAATGCTTCTGTGAATGCTAATATCATAAACAGTATATATATATATATATATATAAGATAACATGCTCTATGTTTTTATGTGACAGCAAACCCATAAACATAATAATAACTTTGGTATATATTATGGTAGATATTCTGGCTTTCAAGACTCATGGCATTCAATCTCCCAAATCTTTTTGTGAGTCAGGCCAAAGCACAAAAGTGCCAAAGGGTGTAGTTAAGAAGATACGGCAGGGTTGCTTGCAAATTCTTTTGGTTCCATGAGATTTCTGTAGAGCAGTTGAAGAATGTGTGCTGGCAACTGAAAGGTTAGAGTAGTTCTTTCTGCAAAGGCAATGAACCACCGCACTGATAGCTTTAACAAAGGGGACACAAATGATGTCATGATATCCTTTACCAATGACAAAAAAATATTTGTAATATATATTTACAATATTACAAATCTAATTAGATTGAATGTGAAATTATCAGAATCATTTATGACATGCTGGTTATCCTTTTCCTTAAAGATGGGTCTGCATGAACACTTTTCGTGAGTCACTTGGTGACTCAGACTGTGTTGCAGCACAGATCACTTGAGCAGAGCTAAGTCCTTCTTGATGGCTGGGGTAAGTAATTGGCCTAGCATCTGTAACAGCATGACATGATGACCAAGAAAGTAGCTGATGATGGAGTTGTGTTCCATGGATAGCATCTCTAAAATAAGGGACTGAAGATATGTAAAAATCTGGACTGTTGCCTGATGACAAAACATCAGTTAGGTGTGAGTCCTGGAGAAGAGGGTTCTGGGATTCAGGCATAGAGAAGCATTTGGACAGGTTTCTGAGGCCACCATGGTGTCCTGCGGAGAAGTGATATGGATGGGAGTCTGGATGGATATCTTTTCTGAGGCCAATCTTGACCTCCTGGCTGCAAAGATTTGAAGTAAACTGACTATCCCACTGAAGGTCAGAGTGGGTTTGGGCAGTGTTTGTATGCTCAGTGGTATATTTGGAGTCCTGGCATTTTACGTGGAGAAAATTGATCTGTTCCTCTGCTTTGGCTTTGGCTGGATTTCTGGGTTGGTCAAAGTTTGAGTTGATGTTTTGGTCTGTTTCCTCTATCACAGGGTCTAATCTACCCAAGGACTCCCCAAGGTTTTGGAAAGCTAGGGAGAGCTGAGAAAAGGTGGGTTCATGGGTCTCGTAACCAAAGCAATTTGTATTTTCTGCATAAAGGCTTCTGTCAGGCTCCCTGTAGCTTTTGGGTCTACACCTAGGCTTAGGATCACTTTTGAAACTAACTACTATACATGATTTAGGACGGGGTTTAGTGCTTGATTTTTTAAGCATATCAGGGTTGGTTCTAGAGCCGAAGCATGGGACTGTGCCAGGTTTTGTATTGGGGTTGGCTTCCTGCTGGGTGTGTCCGGTGCTTACCTCCGGGCCCAGCTGTTTGGTGGGGGAGGCCTGGGAGCCGGGCACTGGGGAGAAGGGGCTGAGCGGGCTGGTGAGGCTTACTGAGCTCAGGGGACTGGCAGGACTATTGGTGCTAAAAGAGCCTGATGCACCGCTGGCCACTGTGCAAGAAAAAGACAGGGGATTAATCCATTAGAAGAGACATGATAGCGACACTGGTATTTCCCCTGAACATGATTATTTTCCAGTTTGTTACCTCTGTGCTTGGTTGTGTCAGTGCCTCTGGATAAATTATTCTTGTGCAGTCCCTCTAACACATCCTGGACCCTCCAAAACTCTTTCTGGATGTGTCTACGAACCAGTTCACTCTGCAAGGAGCCAGGAAATATAAAGTTATATAACAAAGGTACACCACTTTCTATTAAAAAACAGTCCCTTTGAAAGTGAGGTAAATGGATTATTCATAAGGACTATCCAGAATCTTGGACATTGTTTTAGGTGGAAATGTATGTGTATATATATATTCTTCAGCATCATAAGAATGATTCAATTCATTTGTATTGCTTTTGTTTTTTGTTTTTTTTAATAATCAAATTTTGAAAGCAAATGATAAAGAACTGTCCTAATTGTAGTTCTCATACACAGCAAATGAGTGATAAATTGCTTTGGAAGTTTCTTAAGCTTATGCTTCTTGTTGTAAACAGCAACACTAAACTCCAAATATCCATTAAAAGGAACAATCTTTCTACATTCCATATTCTGGGCTTTAGGGACAAACAGGGATTATGACAGTGTGACCCTTTACCTGCCCTCCTGCATTGAGCTGCTCCCATAGATCTCCGTGAATGGCGTTGGCCTCATCTTCTAATGCTTCAAACTCCATACGAGTGGTGGTTAAAGCCTGTTAAGGCACAAATGAATGCAGTCATTCTCAGAGAATGTTTCTAACATCTGTTGCTTACATAAATCACTCATGATTGAAAATAAAAGCCTTTCAAGCCTTTCTGATATTAATTCTCTAAAATCTCAGAATGTAATATAAATTTAAATGAATTAAGGTCTTCTTTGTTGCTCATGCTTTCAGTAAGACGACTTGCCATTGTCAACTCCAACTGTCCGCTGTCTGTATCTGCACTCTGCTGTCTGCTCCTGTTTGAGTGTAGAACAGCTTCACCCACACTTAAACACCACATGCAGTATGAGACTGTTTATGTGTCCGCAATAACAGTGGTCTGTGAAACTCGCTACTCCACTGTAATTGAACAAAAGCCCCGTGAGCAATGAGAGTAATATATTATGAAGCCTTATCCATGCAAAAAGTACAGAGGATCTTTTATTTTAAAACAAAAAATAAAATAATTCAAACATTAAGGAATGGCTTGGATGCAGGGACCTGGTTTTCTTAAACCATTGCAGAGCAATTTAACTGTCAAGCACAGTGACTGACTTTATTTTGTGTGTGTGCAGGGGGGTGGGAGGTGCTGCGGATCAGGAGGTGGCACAATGTAGTGACTGGGTGATTCTTACCCCCTCAAATGTTGTTTTACATTCCAAGGAGGTGACACTTGAGCCAAAAAATCTGGGGTTTAGTTACTCTTTAAGTCCACAGTTGTCCATGTGTGCCCCAAGTTGAGTGAGTTTTCCAGTTTAGCAGGGGCATCAAAAATGTATTCAAAGGCAAAAGTGAGTTGGGACCATAGACTGAATATAAAGATGACGACATGAAAGCTCCCCCATAGTGAGGTTATTCAGTCTTGATTGCCCCTGGTGTCTGACTGCAGTACAGGTCCAGTACAGTTTAGTAAATGGTCAAAGGCTGAACTAAAAACTCCTGTACACGCCATATATATTTTTCCCAAAGACGATTTCTGTCACTGAAGGTAGTTCTCATCACCCTTATTAAATTATACAAAAGGGGACTTTTCCACCATAATTGACAGCCATGACAACCATGACAGCCAATCCATGCACTCACATTCAATGGAGCTGCTCACGCTTAGTCGGACGTGTGTTTGGGCGGGAACCCCCCACCGCGGATATCACTTCTGTATAGATGCAGGGCTTCCAATGATATCACCCTTGCAAGATGGCAATGCTCGTATCTCGGATATTTTAACCTCACTTCAGCATAGCAGGGGTAAGTTGAGGCGCGTTGTCCGTCAGTCTATGGTTGGGATGCTTTGTCACGCACAAGCCCAAATACACTGCCAAATCCAATAAATTACTAGTTTGACCATGCCTGAAAACTTTAATGAATTGCTGTGCATGTTAAAGTCCCCAAACATTTTTTTTGAAAATGCAAATTAACACACAAACTCCAAGATAAGAAATTTAGAGTTTGGAGAAAAAGACAACAATTATCCATTAAACTTTAATGAGAATCAAATCAAATTATCCCAACCCTGGCATGCATTTGTGGGTGCTATGGAGCCTACTGGCCAAGGCCAGGTCCTATTACTTTACATTAATTGAAAAATCCTCATGTATTCCTCTTGGAAATAGACTTTTTAAATAAATTTTAAAACAAAAGCACTTCTCTCTTTTTTCTCATAAAATTGACATTACTACGTTTCCTGCATTGATAAGCTAATCTTCTGGATAATTGCTGTCTCTAAATATTGATAACATGTCTGCTCTGCTTTTATTATATTGTTCTGGAACAGCACAGATTCTTTTCAATCTAATAAGCTAACTTAAATGTAGACTTTTTTTTAAGAGGAACTGGATGAAAAATTGCTGCATGAAGAAGTGTGTTTTGATCTTGAGAGGAGGAGTGGACATTATCTTTTTTTGTTACATTTATATAGATAAAATTTATTTCTTCAAGGCTATAGTTGATTGTGAATTTAAGAACTGCAAAGTTGCCATTTAAAAACTGCAAAAACTCTAATAGGGTTCATACAGTGTTTTTTCTTCTAGGTGACCAACTAAAAGACAACCAAAACTGGTTGCCATTTCAATGCCTATAGCTGTACCAGAGATGTGAAGGTATGGAACGTCATTAAAAAAGAAATCGTTCCTCTTCAGGACAAAGGAGGCCAGATTAACTAGAGGGAGTTTTTACTGATCTGGTGTCAAGAAAATGCTTGAGTGTGTCAAGGCCTTGCTGATGGTCAATATTTGTGTATAGGGATTCAATATTTAGAGTGCACATGACTACATCTGAATCAACTGGTGGAAGTATGGTAGTCCACAAAGCTTGAGATTCTCTCTGTTAGACTTCCAGTTTATGAAACAATGGGTCAACAAGGAGGTTGTTGTGGGTTTTTGTGGATTTTAGGTAAAACATACAAAAAGGTTTTTAAAGGAAACTCATTCAGCAGGGAATTTGACTCTTTTTGTGAAATATCTCCATCAAGACAGCCTTCTTCAAGTAATATTCATTGTTCTTAAAGATATTCACTGGTTGGATCACATTTAAACTTTTTATAGAATGGTGTATTTGAAAGTTGTCTGAGAACTTCATTATCATAGTTGCGTTTGTCCATAATAAACTATGAACTTTGATTACTTTTGGTTATGTTATGTTCGCACCAGGAATAAATGTATCCCTTCTTGTAGCCCTTCTCATCTCTTACGAATTTGTCTTTCTTTAGGTCTTTGATTTTATTCTCATATTAAGGTAATTTCATATCAATGTCCTCCATCTCTTTAAGCACATCATTATTTTTCTGAGACTCAAGGTGTTTTCCATTCTTTCGTACCTCATTTTTAAGTTTATTTTCTTCTTCATTAAGGTATTGGATCATGATGGCCATCAGGGCAAAGGAGCACTTGTTGAGAACACCATTCCATGCATTCACAAACACGCTGGGCTGTCCTTACCAAAGGAGGGGGGCTTCAGGATAGGCAGGCCCCATGAGATCATTTCTTTCCTGATGTAGTCGACAGAGTGATTGCATGCCTCTTATTCTGGAGTATCTTCATTCGTGTGAAGTAGAATATCTTTAGGTGGTCCATAGTTTCATAATAATGATTTGTGTTTTACGTGTGTTTTACTTCTTACTGGTTTCTAAGTATGTCTTTTGCTTTTTTTTTTTTTTTTTTTAATTTTCTTTGCACCTAGCACTTTTAATTGATCACTTTAATACCACTTCCCGCTGCTGCTTCTCAGCTCACGACCTAATATGGTGACATTCATGTCTTCTGCAGGACACTCCCCTCACGCCTTGTCAGGTTGTTATTGGTCTAATGTCACATGAATCTCGAACCAACCCACCTTGATAGGTGATCATTTGGTTTGTATATATATATATATATATGTATTTATACGATTGGTTGTATTTATGTAACTTTTTATCTTCTTTTGATTTTTTTCTATTTTAAATCTGCCTATTTAAATGATGTTTGTAATGTGTCTCTTGATGACCCTGATGAAGGCCAAAACGCATCGGTCAAATAAAGCTGTTCCTCAAACTACAAGTGTTGCTGGCTCTTTGACCTTTTTAAGTTTCAAACTCAATTCAAACGTAATTTCATCTGGAGGGCACATACATGAAGTTAGAGACCGGAGGCAGGGAGAGAAAGGAAGACATGCATGTGATAGCTAAAAAAATGTTTGACATGGAGGCATATTAGAGCGAACTCATTGAGTGCCAGCCCTATTATATAATGGAAAGTGGCTTGTGCCAGCTTTTCTGGCCATTTTGAGTCATCTTTCAAGACCCACAGAATATTTTGTACAAAGACTCTGAAAACACCGAATAGCTCAAATGAAAGAAGAAACTCTCTTTTTCATCAAGGAAAAAAAAACGTTTGTTTGCACCTTGTTCCATTCTTGATTTATCTGAAGTTAAATAGAGGCTAGTTTCATCAAAAAGACCACTTTTTTTCTAGAAGGCTGAAAAAAATGCATTTTTGTGAAAGGGAGTCTGTCAAGCAAAACAATGATTTGAATGTTAGAATTTTGCCTTCAATGACATAAAAGACATCTGAAAATTGTATAACAAATGTTTAAATGTGGAAATATGCAAAGTACAGCACAATGCAACAAATCATGGCCCCAGTTCAGAGAGAGAAAACCCACAAAATAGAACCGTAGTCCTATTCCATTATTCCTACCTGCAGTATTTGGGCGACCAGGCCTGCTTTGAACACTCTAATTTTTTCAAAGTAAACGCTTTGGACCCCGCGGGACACTCAGTCCCGAGATCCATGAGAGTTTCTTCCAGCGTCCGCTGGTGAAACTGTCCACTTGACCCTCTCCATTTTTTGGGGGGCATTTTATGCCGATATTGAATTGATGTAGCTTTGTTGCTGTAGTTTTGAATCACCTCCGTAAAGATCGCTCTGCTTTCTGATCCCAGCTACTCCACTTCATGTTTTGATCTACCTTCTTTTGTACTACAACTGCGAATCACAGCAGCCCCAAAATTACACACAGGGAGCATGAGAGCGCCCTCTTGTGTCAGCCGCCGAAAAAACACTTTGACATATATATACGTCAATGGCACTCAAGCGTTGGCTTTTGAATGACGTATATATACGTCAATGGCACTCAACTACAGAAAATAAATATGAGGTTATGTTAAATTAGGTGGAAAGTTGCTACTACAACTGTAACAATTAAACACACACATTACATGACTTACCCAAAACTTTCAATATTTTCTTCTATTTTCATGACATTTTGAGGCCTGGAAAGCATGATTGGGAAATTCCCTGACCAGGTTTTCCATGACCGTGGGAACCCTGAATGCGTAGCATGAATATGTCTGTGAATAGGTATTGCCATTTTGCTATCACCATTTAAAAATAGTACTTCATCAGAAAGTTCCACATAAGCTACAGCCTTCTTGGCTTTTTTTCCATTTTAAAAATGTCTCAGTAGCCTGACTAAGCAATGTTTATGCTCACTGTAGTGTCCCTGGCAAAACGGTGCATGAGCTGAAAATGATGTTATCACATAATTTGTGTAAAAAGTGCTTCGCAAGTTGTCAGTCATCATATCAAACCCATGCCATGTCAAAAAAGAAATATGATACTTAGAAAGCACCAGATGCACACATGCGCCACAGCCACACACACACACACAAACACACCTAAGTGGGTCCTCAGAGTGTTATGCAGTGTCTTACACTGGAGGCCTGGGAGAGCTCCCCTCTGATGTTGATGAGCTGGTTCTGCAGGGTTTCCTTTTTGAACCGTAGCTTCTCCATCGCTAAAGGCTGGTTATGGTACAGCTCCATCTCTTGATGAGTTCCCACCAGTGCTTCCTCTAGGCTGTCCTGGGAACGGCAAGCATGGCGAGGCAGAAAGAAAGAGGCAATTGGTAATGAGCTTTATTGCCTTTTTTTTTTACTTGTCTCAATGACATATAGAGAGAGCTAATCATGGTTTTATTATTATATGTTATCTGTGATGTTGCGGCTTAAAACAGCATCTTTATTTAAACATGCTTGATGCTAGAAAAGTTTAATTATTCTGTTAGTCCTACTAAATCTGGATTTTTCTTGTATACACTGCAGTCGGAGCTAAACTGGCCGAGCCATTCTGCGCATGTTCCATAGTCTCGTCACTGGGCTTTGACCCAGAGGTGGAACAACATAAATTCATGGAAGAAAGTAAGGGGAAACAAAAGAAGATGAAGAAGGGAAGAAAACAAAACAAGACAAAGGTACCAAGTAAAACGTAGAGTACGTTAGAAATGTACAGGGCAGAGAAGTTAGTTGTTGTCACTGTTCAACATGCAACCTGTTTGCCGTTTGCTAACTTGTTTGGTGTGTGATGTTATAGGTCAACCTGAAATAGGTCCAACAGCAACTAGCTGAAAGGGGCATATCTCCAGCAGTGTTAATTTTGGCAGCTATATTAGATTTAGTCTTAGTCTTGACACAAAAATGCTTATTAGTTTTAGTCACATTTTAGTAATTTTATATCCTTCATAGTTTCAGTCTAGTTTTAGTAGATGAAAACTCACGTTTTAGTAGATGAAAATTCATGACATTTTGGTCAACTTTTATTCAAGGTGTTTGTTTTTTTGTATTTAAACTTATCCAGTCAGGCTTGTACAGGTCCAGGAAATTGTGATCAAGGTGACAGGTTGTATAAAAATGTCTTTTAATAAATACAACTACAAATAATTTCTACGTATTTAGAAACTTGCATATCTCCAGCAGTTTTTCCACAGATTTACAGGATAATTTACAAGCACCACTCACTGATCATCATTTGAAAAGCAAAGGACTTGAGAGAACTGGGTTTTGTACCCAGGTTCACTGTAAACTTTGACTTACTGATCTGACTCTGAAGAAGCAGAAAAGTAACTTTATTTACTTTATTTTTTTTTCTAAATCTGCAAAATGTTAGTCTGGAGGTTGAAAAAAGGTCCTCTCACAGAGTCCCTGATTAAAATGAAACTTGTAGCAGTTCATACTGTTTATATATAGCAGAGCCTCCTACCTGTCAGACGCTGTGCAGGGAAAATATGCAAAGAGCTGCTCGCTCTGCTGGGGTTCACCGGCTAACAAACAGAGCTAAACGCTAACAGCTTCTGCTGCATAACAAACTCCACAAATACAGATAACAGCTCCATTATCCACAGTCAGACACACACAGCTGACTATATACTGCTGAACTACAGCTCACAGCTTGCACCAACAGCTGAAGCTGCTCCAGTGTGAGTGTTTGCAGGCTGACCAAACATCCTAGTGCTGACTTTTTACGGGAGTGTCCAGCCAGCCAGCGCTCCAATCTCATACTGTTGCTCATGCTGTGTTAGAAAATAATTGCATGCACAGCTGTTGTTTGCTGTTCTGTTCTCCTCTCCTCTCATTTTGAATGTCTGATGATAGTCCACTGACTTTTTTGTCTAGTCCTGTCTCCACCTACCATTGTGGAGTCAGACATAGGCCTACTTCTGTCAATAAATTGAATCTCCCCCAGTGCTTGCATACTGGGACAAGGACAGTAGTCCAATTGAATGGCCTAATCAAGCTATAACTGCAGCTCCACTTAACTTTGTATGGACACGTACTGAGTGAGTGGGTGCATGTTATCACAATCGACTGTAAATGTCCACTCTGTGGTCATTTAAGATGCTGTACATACTGTAGTTGTTGTTTTGGATTGTGAGCGACAAATTATTAGAAACACCTTTCAATATAAAGCAGTCATATGCAACAGCACCACACAGCCTCAGAAAAATAACTGTCAATAGTCACCTCGCTAATGTATGTCCTGCCAAACACTTAACATGTTGGGTAAAGTTGTATTCATTCATTTCTTAAATTAAATGTAACAGTTTTTATTTAATTTTTATAGTTAATGAGTATATATCCCTTTTCCCTTTTGGGTTTTATTCAGAAAAACAAATCCTCACATCTGGTAAAAAGGGTTAAAAGCACTTTGGTTACCTGTAAAATATAAAACTTTTCTTCATCACATAACAATGTGAAAAATGATGTAGGCCTACCTTGTCCATTCTTAGTCTGTGGACAACAGCCTCGTGGTCTTTCAAAATACGGTTCTGCTCACATAGCCGACCCAGAAGTTTCTGTGTCAGACAGGACATCAGGTCGTTACCACATATGTTATGTGAGAAGACAAAATAAAGCGAAAAATTACAAACTTGTATCCGTGTGAGTGTATGCGTAGATTAAAGGGCCAAAAGTATATGAACCCCAGGGCCCGGTTGTTCATAAAAAATAATCTGGATCACAGCAATTCAGATTTGGAAATCCCATGTTTTGCTTATCAGGGACCGCTAATCTTAGTTTTGTGCAATTAGAGTTAATAAAACTTAAATGACAAATGAAAGTTAAATTTCAGTAATTTTGTCAACATTTTCATTTAAATGTTTGTTAAGTTACTATCTATCACTGCATAAGGTCACACAATGGTGGCCCACTGATGAAGGCATTCACTTTCAATAAGACCACATCTATAATGCATTATGAAGGCATTCATAGTGAATTATAATGCATTCATAATGCTTTATGAATACACTCAACACACATAATGCAAACTGATGCACTATATCAAAAGTCATAAACCATTATAGATGTGCCTCATAGTGATTTATAAGTGGCAAGGGTCTTATGGATGCTCTTGACTTGCTATAAACTAGAGGTTGACTGCATTATAAATATGTATAGTCACTTATTCACACATCAACAATTAAGTTTAGTAAGGACACATAGTGTGCTATAACAATCCATGCTGTATTATTAGTTATCATTGTATGTGTTAAGTAAAGTGAGGTACATATTGATGCATTTATAATAATTTTTGCTTCATCACAATGTTTCATTGTCATTTTCATACATTTTTAAGAATATATGCCGTGTCGTAAGTGATTAATGCCTACCATACATGAGAATACTTTCAAAATAAATTAAAAAGACTGAATTCTGACAATGTGTCAAAGAACTTTTAGAACTTTTAGAATTAGATTTCACAAAGACTGGGGATCTTGCAGCATCAGAGGAGGACAGAAACTGTTGCAGCCCTTGAAATCTTCAGTGAGTAAACTATATGCTGTAGCTAGCTAGCTAACCACTGTCCCCATACCAAACAGGCTATTTGCAAGCTAAGTTAGCCACTGGAATGTTTGCTATTAGCCTACAAGCTAACCATATGATTTACCTGAAGATTACTTGGTTCAAAAATACGTGATTACCTGATATATGAATTTTGAAGCTAGCAATCTTTAGTTGAACCATACGATTATCTTGCAGGCTAATGGTAAACAATCCAGTAGCTAAAGTTAGCTTACAGAATCCCCTGCTGTGGTTAGCTCGCTAACTTATAGCATGCAGCATACTCACCAGGGATTTCAGAGCTGTAAATCTGTCCACTTCTTTGTTCTTCAGTCCTTAGTGGTACAATGGGAGGCCATGTCAAAGAGGCACTCTTTATCTCCGCTCAAATCAAGCCCCCAGGAAGTGCGCCACCCTCTGAAGCAAAATTTACATAGTGGCCGAAAGTGGAACTACAGCGTCACGTGATGCACACTGGCCCAGAAAGACTTTTCCCTGTATGTTAACATTGGGAAAGAGACCTCCTTAAATCACTGGATAATTTTTTTTGAGACATGTTGACTTTTCAGAATGCATTTTTTTATAGCCATTATTAAAAACATTAAGTCCTAAAGATTCGGTCTTTCTCCAGACATAAAATGAACACGCATCGGACCCGCGGGACACATGAACGCGCGTGTAACTCTAAGAGTTTCTGACACAGCACAGGCTTCGTACCGGCTGTAGTAATGGATATTTTTGCTGTAATTCATCATTTTTTAATCACAATTCATAATTTTAACCATTTTACAACACATCCATACGCTGTTGGCTGTAAAGCTGTAATATGGTCGTCTTACCGTGTCTGTATCAGAGACCGTATATACAGTCTACAGTCTGTATTCAAACTACCGGTTATCAGTGAGCAGCGCGGAGTTCTAGTGACAGTTACTAAACGATACTGAACGTAGTATTTTTAAAAGTTGAGCTGTGTAATAAAACAGGGGGCAATATTACAAGCACCACCTTTTATTACCTTTTTATGGGAACGACACATTCCAATTCTGTTAATTTGATTTCTCCAGTCGTGATTACAATATGATTCCCTGATGAGAATCCATTTTTTGCAATTTACTTTACTGAAAGGCTTAATAGATAGCCTAATCTGTTCTTTTATCACTGTCACAGTTAAACAAATGAGGTGCAAAATATAAATACATGTACATAAATTCAATCATAAAAAAGTTTTACTATGTTTTTGTCCGGAAATCTACCCTTATCCAGCCCTCTGCTAGGATCAGGATAAGCTTGATTGTTGTGGATCAAAAGTATCCCTATCCTGCTAAAAAGTTTTGAACAAAATGTACTGAGGGTTCTTAATTATTTGTTGTCCTTTTGACTAACCAATTTTCAACATTTGCCAAAATCCAACCAGATTACTTCTAAACAACTAGGCCCTGAACATACTTTTGGCCATGTAGTCACTTTGAAAAAAGTGTTCATCTGTGTGTAAGAGTGTGTTTGTGTGTTTGTTATGTTCAGTGTGTCTCTTACACTGGTTTCAATCTCATTAAGCTTCAGTGTGGGGTGTAGCTCTCTGCTGTACACATCATGGAAAGGAGGAACCTGTGAAAACAAACATAAAACAAATCATTTCAATGACCAATATTAATCAGACAGTATAGACACAGCGAGAGATTGTTCCTCATTCTAATGAATGGAAAGCTTAATTTGTTTAAGTGATGAAAGTCATCAAGATCAACATTTCTTTGTTGGCAGTGAAATGATTTCCCTGGCTGTTTTCACTGAGCTATTAATGATTCACTGTAAAATCTGACCAGTTGATTTTGCCTAAAAAATAGGAAACTGATTTCCTTGAAAAAATGTACGTAAATATAACAATTAGTCTTAAATTATGCTTACTTATCTAACTGTTGAGGTGACTTTATATATTTACTTGTTTTTCTAAGATGTTGCAACTTAAAAATGACAGGTTTAAATAAATCTAAATAAATAAATAAATCTTTTTAGTGTGAGCAAATTCAATAAACTAATTTTCTGTATTCTGCTGGCTGCAACTAGGCAATCATATTTGGATATTCTGAAACAAAACAGACTTTGACAATCTACAGACTTCATCACTGGCAAAAAAACCCTTTTTGGATGATCAAGTTTAGTCAGATTAACTTTGTTTACTGAAGTTGCACTTAGAGAGAATAAGATGATTCCACTTGTCATTTTTTAGTTGCAATAGCTTCACAAAGTAAATACAGCTAAATTTGGAGTAAACTTAACAGATATAAAGTAAACATACATCATGGTTATGGATTATATTTACTTTTCTTTTTCAAGGCAATCCTTTTCCAAGATTATGTTAAGTAAGATCAACCTGTCAGAATTTATAGTGTTTTTTCCAGGCCTGAGCCTCATTTGTAAACTCAGAAGCTCTTTGGTTCATGTGTCAGAATGAAGAACTGTATTTCAACCAAAAGTTTTCTTCTCTGCCCTGCCAGCACATCCACATTAACAACATGTCTTTCAAAGATCTGTGATTGAACTGGAATATTTTGTATAACTTAGAAGTATTAGTGATTCTTGAAAACAATCATTACAACAGCACCATGCAAAGAGGCATGGACAGGAAAGTGATTGTTCTCACTTTTGTGGATGTGACAAATTAGCTTAATGACTCTTGAAAGGGGTTCCAAATGGGCTGGAAATACTGTGTAAAAATCTATGTTGTAAGCTGAGAGAGGTCAACAAAACTGTACAAGGTAAGGTACAGCTGTGTTTTTAGCAGATCTACAGGCATGCAAAACTGCCTTTGAACAGAGTCCAAAAGGGTGAATGTAATCTCTGTGTGAGACTGGAAACATACAAACAAAGGTTGGATGGAGTCAGGAGGACACTGTGATGGATGACATGCTATTCACCCTCAATTTGGACATGTTTGTTTAATGCATACAGAGGCTCTTATCATAATACATAGTCATTAAATAATTTTCTCTTTTCAAAAACCTCAATGCCTATTTAAATTTAATTTAATTTAATTTAATTAATGTAAATAATTTGTCTTGTATTTATTTATTATTGATGCAAGTACCTTTTAGCCCAGATCAGTATCTGGCTGCAGAGGTCTCTGTCAGGCTGGGTATGGCCTGGCTCCAATCAGATGGTTTAAGGTTTAGGTTAGATATGACTGAGGTTTAGGTTAAGAGTCAGTAAGTCGATGGAATGATTTGTGGCAAATAATCAGAAATGCTACCTAAGCCAAGCAGAAGCAGAGAGTATGATATGCTCTTATAAAGGAATGATGGAGAAAAACAAAACCATGAATCTTTAGACTGTGAGTGACAGTATGGACTACATGCAAACAAGACAAGGGCCAAAGACAAGAGAGGCAGGCATACCTGGTCTACTAGTGGTTTAAACAGGCCTTTGAACAGGCCAGGAAGAAGAATGAAATTTGACAAGACTGGACAAGCCAACACTTGCCTAGGAATTTCCTAATTAGTACCAAAGTCAAAGATACACTTCAGGGCCCAGATTTTGGCTTTTGAATGGATTGAACCTTGAAAATGGGTGCTTCAAAAGAAAGAAGGGATTATTAAATTGTATTAGATCTCATGATCTACTTTGGTTTTGATCTGAGTCAAACCCTTAGTGTGTTTTTCAAAATGTATTTCTATGATCGGAATATATCTGTCTATCTATCTATCTATCTATCTATCTATCTATCTATCTATCTATATATATATAATTTTTTTTTTCTAACTGAAGGCTGGATTCAGAGTGGCTTTCAGGATTAATAAAGATAATAGATATGTGGTGTTCTCACAGCAGGTATGTATGTTTCGGTGAGTGCGAATGTCACCACAGACCATTGTCTGACCTCATTCGGTGATAGAAAGTGACTTAGCAGACATTTATTTAAATAAAAATTGTTGACATAATTACTAAAATTTTATCTTTCATTCATCACTTTACATTAATTCCAATGACACAGTCAACAGTAGTTTCTAACAGTTGCATTCCCAATGCTGAGTCTGTCCCTGTAAATACAAACACTTAGCAGCAGTAATCCCACACTAGCTATTCTACCTGTTGGTCTTTACATACTGTAGCAGAAGCCTACAATGTAGTCCTGTTTTAGGGTACTATTTATCCAGATTTGGTAATCTCTAAAAGTTTGTATCTGGATCAGGATGATCAGATCAAATATTGCTTTGGAAATCAAAAATAGGATGACTGGAACAACAATGGAACTCTGTTAGGGTGAACTAATATTTATTTTTTAAAGCAAACTCATAATCAAGCATCCTTGGGAAGGAAAAAAGAAACACAGGAGAGGAGACTGTCATCGGGAATGAAGGAGGGAAGAACCCTCAAACACTGACAATGTTATCCGTGATTGGAAAACAATGTATGAAATATGGAAACAAACAGTATTGTGTGTTTGTCCTACCTGTTGGTCTAAGTAATCCAGGTTGCGCTGGAGCTGTAGGTCTAATATGTCCTCCTGAGCCAAGCAGCAGCAACAGCAACACACATAAAAGTCACACAAACACACAGTGTGCAGAAAGAAGGCTTTCAGATAAGACAGCAGTGGAGCAAAGCACCATGACCAATCTGCCAATCACACCGAGGTTCAACAGCTCCTGGCCAATCATCAACTCTGACACTTTAAACACAGTTAAATGGCTAAGAGTTGCTCATCTCACTGTACTTGAATGTTTTTGAACAATCACAACAACAGACAAACAAATAAAAACAAGACATTTTGAATGTCATTACAACTCTCTATTGCTAGCTTGTTCTAGGACTTTCTTTACATAAAATGACTATCTAAGGCATACCCAAAGTAAGCTGGAAGCACTCCTCGGCTTATCGTTCAAAATATACTATATGTGGGTCCACACATTATTGGTTATTAAAGTCAGATCAGGATTCTAGGCCATGAAGCCCTAAAAAACACACAACACAAGTTTGCTAGTACAGTGGAGTTACTTGAACTGATGGAGGTAAAGTTACCTTCCTTGTTAGCTGAGCTACAAACACACAGCTCTGTTTCATCTCACCTCTGCCTGTCCCTCTTCCACAAGGAACAGAGCCACACCATGATAGTAAATTCAGTAAATTCAGTAAACAAACATTGATTTATTTAGGACTTAGAGGACAGTTGAGGCAGCTCCAGATCCCTGGCACTGGGGTTTGCTTTGGCTGAAATTGAGCCGCAACAGCAGCCAGCTGAAGACTATCCAAAGTTTGTCCCTTGCCCCCACCACAAAAATAAACTAATTCTGTGGGAAACACTGAAATATTGTTGGATATATTACTTTAAAAACAGGGTATAAAATAAAAGGCTATATTATAGTCCTTAGTATTATAGTATATCCTGGTTGCGCCAATGCCATGATCGTGCTTGACGCGACCTTCTACTGCCATTATTATGAGTCACGCCTCCACTATCAATATACGCATGGGACTTTTATCAACACCCACAACATTTGCACATAACATCACATGCTATCATAGAGTGCATTTAGTAATTTTACACCTATCATTATTGTAATATGACATGCGTTTGTTACCATCATTGCTGTGCATCTTCCCCCCTCTCTTCCCCTCTCTCTTTCCTTTTTGTCATTTTTGTAATTCAATTGTTATTTACGACATCTATTGCACGTCTGTCTGGAAGAGGAAATCCCTCGTCATCCTAGCCGCTCTTCCTGAGATTTCTTCCATTTTTTTCCCCCCATTTCAGGGGTTCTTTTTCGGGAGTTTTTCCCTAGGGCGATGTGAGGATCCAAGGGCAGAGGGATGTCATATGCTGTAAAGCCCTCTGAGGCAAACTGTGTTCTGTGATAATGAGCTTTATCAATAAAAATGACTTGACTTGACTTTATTATTACCAATAACAACAGTTGCCGTGCTTTTGAGCGACTCACTGCTGCCTATCAAGCCACTTTGTGCCACTCAAAGCTCAGTGTTTCTTTGCAGCACACTGCCATTTTAAAGCTGCTTTTGTGCCGCTAAAAGCCAGGTGCTGTTTTTTATCATCAATCTTTTTCTAACCATCACCAAGTGCTTTTGTTGCCCAAACCTACCAAACCACCAACTCCTTCTGCATCAAAACAGTGTGAAAGGGGGTCCGGGGTGAGTTTACTAATGCCAGGGCTTCTGCCCAAGCAATAACATATGAGCAGTAGGGGTGAGATCATGCTGCTCACACAAGTGTTACTGTTGTTCCCTTTTTTCTATGCACGTCCATGAATTTGGGGGGCAGAGCTTTCAAAGCAGCAAGTGTGTTTGTTTGGGTTTTGAGTTCCATTATCAACAGTCTTTCTCTAGAATCATATACTCCACCTTTAAACCTTGTAGGTCAAGGCAATGTATTACAAATACAGACACAAGTTTAACAAATTTGGACAGAGTTGTTTAATTTTTTCCTTTCATCCTGTGTGAAAAGTAAAAGCCACTAGTAAAGGCCTTCATGAAACAATGAGTGTTTTAAGTTTAATGGAGATAGTTTAGTTTTATTCTGTGACCTATGTAGCTATATGTAGCAACTATAACTTACCTCTATTGATCATGGAGGTAAGTTCTCCCTGTAATTATTTCATGTTTTTCTCTGCGTAAAATAACACACTTACACGTATCAAATCATACACATATGCACAGAAGAGAGCTCCTGGTACCATGTTAGGAAAAGGACAGCAGAGTGGAGAGACAGAGAGGAGAGTCAGGGAGAAAAGGTCCAGACAGAGAGTGATGTGTACAGTACAAACAAACAGGGGACAGATGTACAGAAGAAAACCCAAAGCAAAGACACACACACTACTGCTGCAAGTGCCATAACGGCAGTAGACTGTGCCTGCCACCACAGGACTGTGTGGCTGATTTTGCATGTTATCCAGCAGATATATATGTATTGCACATTAAAGGCACATACCATTTTACTGTGGATGGAAGGGGATACAGGGTAGTTGTAGTGGTATAATCCTTGGCTTAAGGACCTCCTATCACCAGGGTAGTCATACTGAAGGAGGGAGGGAGGGTCATAGGGAAAAATGGATGCAAGAATTAATAAAAGTTGTAGAATAATGTAAGATGAATGTGGTTACAACATATGAACATCAATCTTTCATTCTTTCTTTCATCCCTGTTGACTTTTTGAGAACGTTTTTGTGCTACTCTTTTTTTAGGTCTCATTAAGACTTAATTTGACACCTCTATGACACTTTGTTTCATTTATTTTCCTATAGTCAAAAACTAGATTCCACCTAGAACATGGGACAAAGCTGGCTCCCATTAAATTAAAAATATCAGATCTCCTAAGTAAGTGGCCTGTTCTAACAAAAAAAACAAAAAACAAAAAAAAAAACGGATAAGGTTAGGTGATGGTTATGCTAATATCCACTGCATCATTCTAAAAACACACACACTCATTATTTTACCTTCGGTGAGCTGAGGGATCTCCTCAGGCTGTAGACAGATGGATCTACATAGATCACATCGTCCCTCAATCTTCCTGGAAACCTGTCAAAGCGGGCAGAAGGCGATCGAGCTGGCGAGACAAAGTTGGGTGGCACGGGTGAGTAGGGCCCCCCCAGTGACGATGACGGTGACCTGGGCACAGACCTGGAGCGGGGCTGGATGGACAGACGTCTCATGGATGTTTCCATTCCACCATAGCACGGTGGCCCCCATTGGTCCCTGGACATTGGGGTTCCATACAGGTGATGGGGTCCGTCCCTCAGTGAGTGGCGTTTCTCCTCAACAGTCCAGCGCCGGTCATATCCCCCCATAGCGGAGACAGAGCAGATACTGTCAGGTCGGACTCCTGGTGGGTACAGAGGGTACTCCTCCACATACTGGGGGCCACCAGCGTAGCCATAGTAGTCACCTGAGACCCCACGGTTTACAGGATAGTAACAAGATGGACTGAAAGAACAGGAAAAGATAAAGATAATTGCTTCGACAAATGTCATGTCAAGTCATGACAGTTTGTGGCGTCTCTATTGTGTAAAATAAATGCTAGGTTAAAATAAATAATGAAGTTACATGTTTTTCATGGATACCAGATGTGTTTTAGCACACATCTCATGCTACATTTTTAAGACCTTTTTAACATATTTCAGTCATTCACCTCTCATTAATTACTCTTTCATTTTCCATCCATCCATCCATTCATCCATCCATCCATTCATTTTCATGTGCTTATCCACGGCTGGGCAATGGGGGGAGCAGGCCAGGCCAAGCACTCCTAACATCCCTCTCCCCAGCAACACTTTCCAGCTCCTCCTGGGAGACCCCAAGGTGTTTCCAGTTTAGATGAAATATATAATCCCTCCAGCGTGTTCTGGGTATGCCCTGGGGAGGAGGCGCCTCGGAGGCATCCAAATCAGATGCCCAAACCGATCTGATATCTGAGCAATCTCTTCCCTTCTGACCATTAATGAGGGTTGGAATGTTGATTAACCAGTAAATCAAAAGCTTTGAATTCTCGCACAGCTCCCTCTTCACCACAACAGTCCTGCACATTGCCTGCATCACTGCTGACCCCACGCCAAACGCTCCATTTACCTTCACTCTTGAACAAGACCCTGAACTACCTTATTTGGGGCAGCACCTCTCTCCCAGCCCAGAGAGTTAATTCACTGTCCATAACTGCTTATCCTGGCTAGGGCCTATCAGGGCTGTCGGTGGACGCGAGGCGGGGTACACCTTGGACAGGTCGCCAGATTATCACAGGGCTGACACACAGAGGCAGACAACCATTCATGCTGACATTCACACCTACGGGCAATTTAGAGTCACCAATTAACCTGCATATCTTTGGGCTGTGGAAGGAAGATGAACACCCACACTGACACAAGGAGAACATGGATATTTCACACAGAAATGACAATTAAAAATTGGTCCCTGATTGTCTCTTGTTTTGAAAACTATATTTTTATCAGTTAGCTCTGTGCTGTCAGCAGTGTCAGCATGGCTCGTAGTGCAAACATAGTTAACAATGCTTGAAGGGTTTTGTGGTTTAAAATGAAGTTGCTTGCTCATCAGGGCTACCTGGGCTTTTGCAGCAGCTCTGTCCTGCCGGTGAGACAGCATTAGCCTACTAGTAATAATTGTCAAATGTGTGGTACCACTAGCTAGTTCTCATCTGACCCAGAGTGGTATGCAGTGCAGAGCAGCCAAGGCTAATATTAGCAAACCAGAGACTGCAGGGTGGGTGTGGGCGCTATGTTTTCACATGTTAGCGCTGCTAACCAGCTGTCTGTCACTACAGCCAACAGAAAATAAAATAAAGCCAAGACATTTACATCATGAAACAAAATCTCACCCTCTCTAGAGTGTTTTGAGATCCAGTCCAAATGCTCACTGAGCTAATCAAGTGCCAGCCTTATAGGAAAGACCTCTTTTATTTCAGTTAATTCTGAACTTTTCTTTTTCCGTAAAAGTTAACCATTTGGTTACTGATTAATTGGTGTTGGGCTATAGAAAGCAAAATTCGAAGACCCTGACATCTCTAATTGACATGCAACTTGATTGAGATGCACTTGGGGGAGACACCTGCATGCAGCTATGATTGCTGCGCCAGTTGACAGCAGCATCATCAGTGTCCTGCTAACAGATGAAAACCTGAGGAGGAATTCCACTGTCATATCTCTCCTGTTCTCCCCTCATCTACCTGTTGATGTCCTCCTGGGACGCTATGCCCCGCCGCTGGTTGACCCACTGCTGCAGCTGTGCCATTGAGCTCTTCCTCTGGGCCACCCTCTCTGGAGCTGTCCTGGGCACAAACCCCCTTCTCAGCACCACGTTTTCCTGTTGCTCCCTGGTGTCACTTAATGGGCTGACCCCCCCCTCTGGGTGTCCCGAGGGGACACGGTGTCCACTGGAAGGTGGGTGTTTGCTGCTGCTGTGGTGGGGCATGGTGTCCTGAGGGCCATAGCTGCCCCAACCATTTGGATGTTGACTTGGGTAAGAGGTGTGGTCAGGACCAGCCCCTCCTCCTTCATCTTCACCTTCTCTTCCACCTTTACCTAGTCTTCCATCTCTCTTTTTACCCTCTTGGTCAGAGCAGGGGGTCGAGGGTAGGGGCTTCTCCTGGTTGTTGACCCCGTTGATCTTAGTGACGGGGTGGAGGTCACTGTCTGTTTCATTGTGTGTTTGTGTGTGTGGATGCTGTTGTTTCTGCGGGCTGGGAGCCTTGGTCACCATGGTGTGGTTGAGATCTGCAGTGGTGTCAGAGTTTATTCTGTGGAATTTAAAAGAAAACAAGGCATGAAAATAGATAGGCAGCTTTGGTTTAATTCAAAAAGATTACAGGGGCAAAAAATAGATTTAAAAGCAACAAATCTCAACACCAGGCCAAGAACCTAAGTCAGTGACCAACCTGTGGAATAATCTCTCGAAATGTTTAATTTCTCCTATTAATATTGTTTTCATGGTGATGACCTCCACCTGGTACAGTGTGTGCCCCATATAGGCTAAGTCCTCTGCGGCAGTGTGGGTTGGATTCTGACCCGTGGCATTTTCCTTCGTGTCACCCCTGCTGTCTAACCCACCTTTCCTAGCTCTCTATAGCTGTCCTATCGATAAAGGCACGATCCAAAAAGTAATCTTTTACATTGTTTTCATGGCAATATCAAATTGGCCAACAAAGAAAAATCACAAAGATGTGTAATCATGAAGTCTAATGGTTGGACAGGTAATTTAATCATGGGACAGCTCTGATGAGTCTCCCTCCAACATCAGCATAACACATAGCCAGGAGGCAAATCCACATCCACTGACTGACAGGTCTGACAGGTCTTGACAGGTGATGCTGCCTTAATCTGCACCTCATACAGGGCTTGACTTGGACAAGTAATAAAAGTATGCATGAGTTTGTTATGTCCAACTGCATAATGTTACTTTTGACAAGTCAAGGGTGTCTGTGTGCATTTGGGTTATCATCTCACCCGTCTGTGTGCTCTTGCAGGCAGGTGCTTGTTATAGCAACTGGGAACAGCTCAGAGTTCTTTAGGTTATTTAGTTATGTGCACAGCTAGTGGCTTGCTCTTTGGCTGAACCTCTGCTGCTGCATGTTACTGCCCTGCTCTGGTTTGGTTATCTTTCCTTAGTTCTTTGCTTTGCTTTTATGCGAATTACAAACCCCCCACACATTTATACTCATACATCGCACACACTACTGACAACACTGACTTCCATACTCCACAGTGTATATATTTAAGTTAAAGGTATAGTCGGTAACCTTTTCCTTAAAAAAAAAAAAAAAAGAGCCTTGTATCAGCAAATGATGGGATTCTGTCCACAGAGATGTCAGAGGGCTTTTGTTTTGAGAGGGAAGCAAGGAAGTTGAAGTAAAACAGACATCTTTGTATTTCCTCATCTCTGTAACAGGAAGAGACATTACTGCAGTAAAAAGTGGTATAGAGTCAATATAATCATCAAAACCCCATTTTCCCTGTCTATTTCTGCTGACAAACACGCTCATCACATGTAAAAAATTAGCAAGCCATCATTTCTCTACATGTGCTGCAGCTGACACGCAGCTGAAGGAGCGGCTTGGAATGAAGAGCAACGCGAAGCTGGCCTGTTTTCTGTTGGACAGGTAAGTGCCAAACATCCCGAGAGGGGTCTGCCTGCAGGCCTCCATTGTGAGGACACTTCAGGTGCAGGCTCCACTCTCAGGTCACCTCCACTGTCAGAATAGGAAATAACACAAAAAGTACACAATAAATGATCTTTATTTAATTAGTCAACAATATAACATGAAAATTTTGATTTTGCCTGTTTTTTTTGCATAGAACATAACTTGTTTTTTTTCATTTATTCCAGTGTAGCAACATATAGTATAGTATAAAGCTAGTATAAAGATTCAATAATTTTAAAAGTAACGTTATCTTATTTACATGCGCTATTGATTTAATCTGTCAAAATGGGACAAACTCCGTCCATATAGCCTAGCGACATCAGTTCGCAGCAGTCTCTAGGCTGTATTTATTTTGTATTATCTGTATTATTTCTTGTTCTGACAGTGACTTGAGAGCGGAGCCTGCACCGAAAGTGTCCTCACAGTGGAGGCCTGCAAGCGGTTAGCTTGTGCTAGCTTGCTAATGTTTTATCGTCGGCTTTTCCATTATGACAAATGCAATATAACATAACATAACATCATTTTCAGTTGTCACAATGTTTACAGTAGCATTCCCAAGCAGACATTGTAAGCTGATCATTGAAGACAGTTTCAATCATAAATGCAAAAATCTACACAAGTACAGCTGACACCAAGTTGTGGGCTGATTGTTGGCGACTTGGCATCAGCTGTAGTTGTGTAAATTTGTGCATTTATGTTTGTAACTGTGAATCCAGTGCTGCATCTTTGATATCTGCAGGCTAGATGGGTGTGTTCTTGTAATTCAGGTTAGAGGCAGTGTGTGTGGCGACGTGTCCAGGAGGAGAGGAACAATGCTACTGACTATACCTTTAACCTTTAATCTGGTCTAATTTGGTAAAATTTGGTTAAATGAAGATCTTTTGTTGATCTTTGCCATGGTGTGCTTCCCTTAGTCTTGTGGCCTTTTTAAACTGGGTCACAACATGACTCACTTTGTAATATGTGGGACAGATTGGATTTGTGTCTGTCATGCTTTTTTGGTGTATTTTGTTGATGACGTTACCAGTACATTACTAGTACACAAGACAAAACATCTTGTGTTTTTATATTCTGAGAAGACATGTAAAACTAGTGCATATTTCTTTCCTGTTTTTGTTGCCGTCTCCTATTTATATTTTATTTGTATTATTTGAGTAAAAAAAAACAGCAATAAGAAATTAAAACACACACACACACACACACACACACACATATATATATACAGATTTCTAAAGGTTTACTAAAATAAATCAATTGCTTTTTGAAGATATTTTCAGATGTGGATGTATGAATGTATGAATAGAAGACATAATGCAAGTGTAAATACCATAAAACAGCTTGTTTCATGGTGGCTTGCATTGCTTCTGATCACAGTGTTGTTCCTGGTAGCCCTTTTAAGTTATGAATAGTGCTCCATACATATTGCTGTGACTGGACATACTGGATAAGGTCAATCAAATAGACTCAGGAGAATGTGACTGCCGTTGCATGTGTAGTGTATGTCTAAAATAGCTGTGTGCACGTGTGTGAACAGCACCTCTGTGTTGGTTGAATGTGGACCTCTGCAGCCTCACTCATGGCTCTAATCCATTCTTCCTGTTCCTCATGGCTATCTGCGCTGAAGTAGTATGTCCTGGTACCAGCATGCTCTGCCTGCATGCAAAACACAACAGGACCCTTCAACTCCCCATCCTCACCCTCCTCCTTATCCAACCTCACCTGTAGAGGGAGACAAAATACAGAGACAGCACATGAGTCACACACTAAGGCGCATCACTGTTATTTTCAACATGCTCATTATGTTAACCAGCAGGATTCATCTCCCCATGCAGTGAAGCATAACATCAGTTATATCAAGGTTTATTTTTATAGTAAACCTCTATATATGCTGGTCAAACTGAAAGTGAGGACACTTGACAAGCTAATAATCTTTCATTGCATAATAAAACTGTGAGAGTACAGCTACTGTAAAGTCTGTAAAACTGTTAACAGTGTTAAAGCCCCTTGAGGCACATTTTTGATATGTGTTATTATTCTGTTTACATGAAATGTATGTTTCCAGTTGCCTCACTGTCAGCTCCGCTAAATTTGCGCCAAATTTGCACTAAATTTATGCTCTTATTTATGTTTTGCAAATGTTGTCTTTATGTCTTTTTGTGGCTGGTGTTGAACTGTGGTTGTGTGTGACTGTGAATCACCCATCTGAATGAGAAAATCAACTCACCAGTCTGTAAACTGAGTTTCTGTGATTCTGATGGCTAGCCAGGTTGGTTTTTTTGTTTTGTTTTGTTTTGTTTTGTTTTGTTTTGTTTTGTTTTGTTTTGTTTTTTGTTTCAGATGTACATATCATTAAACATCAAGGAAAACGTGGAGAAGATGACATCACATCAAATTCACTGAGTCTGTGGTGGGCTTGATTTGTAAAACAGTTGCAGCAACTTTACCCATAACCACAATCATTCCACAACCAGAAACCATGGATAACCAGAACCATACACAAATAGACAATTATAAAGCAGCTGCCAACAAATGAAAGCAGAGGTGAAAAAGGACCTAATTGCAGCAACATGTTGAAGGAGCTTCACTTCACTTGAGTTGTACCTTGTAAGACTTCATGTGACAAATAAATGATTTATTGATTGCTTCTTTGTTTGATTGATAAATAAATAAAACGGACTTAACTAGACATAAGTTTGGCTAATTATTTTACAGTTATTCCTGATAAATTTATCGACCTGACCACTAAAATAGGACCAAAGTTGTGATAAATGCTTTACTGGCAGGCATGCACAACCCTGTTGGTGACTGCTGTTCCATTAAAGCTACAATCAGTGATTCTGTTACAGTTCCAAGCACCCCTGAAATCTCCTTAAATACCCTTACAGCTCATGTCCTCTGTTTTGTAACATAAACCAGATAACAGTTGAGTTTTAACACAACTGCAAGGTTTGCAGAGGTGGTATTGGTTTTAATAATAAAATCATAGTGTGTAGCTTTGAACAGCAGATTTGACATGCAGTCAATAACTGAGCATAAACAAGCCAAAAGAGCATGTATGAATCCTTAGGTATCCAGCAGTTATACAGACATGCAGTATTGTACAAGTGATGTAATCATGCATTCTTTACAGACAGGACAGTTATTAAATTATCAACACTGTACCTACTGTACGTTCTACCACAACAGGAGGCATTAGGACCAGTGGACCTCACAGGGGTGGACAAAGTAAGGAGGAGAGGAGGGAAGTTAACAGTTTTAGGGTCAAAAGTCACAGCTGTGCTAAAAATCATCATACTACCTGCCATATGTAGAACACAGTACATGTAGCAAGTTGTAATTATAGTATGTACAACATATAAACTCCTGGAAACACACACACACACACACACACACACACACACACACACACACACATATATACAGCATGTGGCCCATGTACCTAAATGATACAGCTACTGCTTTTAACTCTTATTTAGTACTGGGAATACTAGCACTGAGATGTTTACCAGGAAGAAGACACACAGTCAACATTTCTTGCAAAATGTTTCCAGATACTTAAACCAAAGGCATTTCAGAAATACACCATGAGAGGGCAGCATAAGCAAAGCTGGTCAAAGAAATCATTTGGTGACATTTTAAGGAGATTAGCTGAGGCTTTTTCTCTGATGTATTAACATCTCAACAAAAGATGAAAAGATTAAACTATCAAGTTTAAAAGTGTAATATTGTAAGACAGAACCTATTTCCTGAAAGACCTGTTCTAGGCATAATGTATGTTATGTACATAAAACCTAATTCTACACCCCCAAAAAATCACATAAAGGTAGTGGAGGAAAAGAAAACAGTCTCAAAGCATGAAAATTCTCTAAAACTACTACGACTACTACTACTACTACTACTACTAGTACTACTTGGGCACTTGAGTAAATGTAAATAATTACCTTATCTGCTCTATATTAAAAATGACTGGTGTTCACATCCACCATGATCTAAATACTTGCTTTTTAAAACATTTTAACCCCTGCTGGTTTCTGCATGTCCATGTTGGCCCAAGCTTGGCCCAGTAATGATCCTAGCATTTTGCAGACAGAGCTATTTCTGTCCTCTGTTGTGAACTCTTGTGGTAAAGAAGTTGACATGTCATATCCTGTGCTACTTTATCAAGTTTCCAAACTCAAATTTCCAAAGACATATCTTAACATGTGCAAAATAATACAAAACTTCATTCAATTAAAAATTTTCATATTTTTACATACCCAACAGTAAGTTGCTTTGCTCAATAGTAAGCAGGTTATTTTTTATAGCAAAGGTTACAAGTTCAATTCCTGCATTTTTTTAGAATACATTTTGAGACTTTTCACACAGTAGCATTATTTTTGTAAAAACTACTTGACATGGGATGTATTACAGTTTTTCAACAAAAAGTGATGTACAGACAATGGTGTATAGATGCACAGACATACTATTTACATCAGATTCTGTACATAATACTAATTTCTATCAAAACAAGATATCACTGAGCGTTTGATAAAGTTGAAAGAAGAGTATATTTTGGTGTGTGTGTGTGTGTAGTTCTGTGTGTGTTTAGGAGGAGAGGCAGTACTGCCATACAACAGCAGGAGGAAGTGATGTCAGAGACAAACAGGAGTCCCTTCCTTCCACGGTGGAGCACTCTGATGCTCCACCTCCAGCAGTGAAGCAAGGTGATGCAATTGGCTGAAATGGCTGTATAATAAGAGGCAGCAGTAACCTAGCAACAGAGGTGGGGCTTTAGGAAGTGTGTGTAGGTGTGCGAGTGTGTGTGTGTGTGTGTGTGTGTGTGTGTGTGTGTGTGTGTGTGCAGCTGTCTTCTGTCCTTCCTTTGTTCATTTATTACAGGAGAGATGAATGGTATATCAGCATTATCTCGCACACTTCTCTTTGTTTAAGGCACACTAATATAATTACTATAATCATTTATTATTTTTGATATGCTTTGGAATTAAAAGAAAAACAAAGGACAGTAGGCCACTGAGAAGGAAGCAGAAAGAAGGAAGGAAAAGATTAAACATTAAGAAACAAATTCGAAAGAGATAACGAGATTACAGATATGAGAAAGTAGAACCCAGCCTGCAATGGCATTACACTGCAATACAGTGATCCACCATATAAAAGATTTGTGGGCCGGGGGCATAAAGTGGAGGGGCCAGTGGCCTCTTTCCAATAACCACCCCCACTTCCAGCCCCCTTTGCTTGTACTACAACCATCGTACCAACTCAACCCTCACTTTGATGTCAACTACACACCTGTGAAGTTTAGTGACTGCATTTTGCAGGGTCCAAAATTAACACATGCCAAGCACCATGTGTGGATAAATTTTTTGTTTGGTGACTAAATCTCAGAAGCCCATCTGTCACACATGTAATTAAACTATACTGAAAGTATCTGTTGCGCTTTGGTGTCATTTAGGGGTGCACAGCTTTGCTGCTCCTATGTTATCATCCTATGTGTCATTCACACGCACACACACACACACACAAATGGTATGGCAAAACCTGACAATCACGAGTGCTCCGGCACTGTTTACCGTCCAGGACATCTGCAGATCTGCTAAACTTTCACTTGCTAGTGGTTTTAACATGAACAGAGCATCACTGCTTACCGGAGATAACTTATTTGCATGCTGAGGCTGTGACAATGAGCTGTTCAATATCATTAAATAATCTTGCTTCTTTTTGCTCTGCCCTCTTGTTTGTTTGCCTTCAACATAACAACATTTAACCTCTATTTAACCAGCAAAACCTCTTAACATTAAAATAGTCTTTTTCAAAAGTTTCCTGGTGATATGCTTGGCTGTTAGCTTTTTTATCTATGGATGGCTAGATTAATAAAAAGAGGAACTGAAGAAAGAAACAATGAAAGGAAGGAAAACCAAAGGTAAAGAAAAGATAAAGAAAAGATGAGAAAAGAAAAAAATAAAAGGACGGGAATTGTTCTCACCCCTAACTCATCAAATCACGATGGTTGGTAAGTGGCCCTCTGATACCCATGTCAGGAGGCATCAATTAGAATCTGTATGAGATGCACCAGGCACTGCCTTTATAAAACACTTGGAACTAACGCAGATTAAAGAGTGACAAAGTCTGCATAGGGAGGAAGGTGGATGGACGTGCAAACAAACACAAGACTTTCACCCAGTAGACTGCTGTTTGTGTCCTGTGTAAAAACAAAGTCAGAGCTGAGTAGTAAGTAATTATGTAAGTAATTTTGTCCAACTTGCTCTGGAGGCTGCATTATGTATGGAAATCTCACCATAAATGCAAACTAGTCAAAATCACTGACCATGATTTTTTCTAAATGTAAGAAGTGGTTATGCATTTTACATGCAGTATTCACATCCCTTTATTGATTTATTTTAAAGTGACACTTGGGTCACATTCATGTGTATTATCTTTACTTTTTATTTACTCTGTGTGCCTGCATGTGAATTCTGATTTAGTAACATTTACGCTGTTGGTGTCCTAATCTTAATTCTCTGAAGGCTGAGTCAAAATTCACTCTATTGTGATAAAAATCTTGATTGTGTGAATGCTGATCCTTTTTAAAAAAAACTTTTATTTCTTTGTGGGAGCTATTTGTTTGTAAATCTTAGTTTTTTGTTCACTAATTTGAAGTAACATTTATGTTTGATTATTTTAGATATTTGTTTTATTAAGATTAGAGTTCTTTAGTGTTTTCTTTAGTTGTTTGTTTAGCTTAATTATTTCCCAGTTTAGTGTTTAGTTTGTTTAGTTATTATTTTGTTCATTTATTTTGTTTTGGAATTTGGCTTTGGGCACCAGGAGATATATAGGTAGAAGGGTAGGTCTAGGACCAGAATGCACCTGGGTGGCCCTATGGTTTTTTACCTGAGCAGGAGAGGCAGGATTCTTTTGATCTTTGTTTGCTTGCGTCTGAAAAAAAATAAACTATGAAAACCTTAAAATTTTGGAATGGACATTGAATTTCTTCTGCCTGAGTAAGTTACAAGCCCATGGTGCAAAGTGACTCTTTGATTTACATTTTTTGAAGTTGAGTCAAAGGTTATATATTTCGACAAATGGCCACTACAATCATAATCTGTTTTTGTTTTTCAACTATTTTAAAGCACTTCAGAGAATCTCCAAATCCTCTTAACCCTTTGAAGCCTGGATGAACATCAGTTTTTCTTGTGCTGCATTCACAGACACCTTTTACCTTTTAAGTATTTTAACCATTGAACCCTGATGAAAAAAAAAGGTTCATTTCTCTTCAAAAACATAGGAAAAGGCAATGAGCAAATTGGAAGAAATTGGTAAAAGGTGACAAGAAAATAAACTAATAATTTCTGTTAAAAAAGGAGCTAGAACATTATTAGAACATTAAAAAATAGGTAAAATGTCCAGAAACTATATTTCTGATCATAATAGTTATTTTAGCACTTTTTTCAGGTAATTTTCTTTTTTCTTTCTGTATTATTACCTTCTTTTTTGCTATTTCCACGCATTCTTCTAGCAAATTTACTAATTTGGTGCGGATTTTGGGTTCATTATTTGTTAAGTTGCTCATTGCCCTCCTCCCATGCTTTTGAAAGAAATCAATCTGATTTTCTCAGGTTCAAAGTTAAACCTTCTCCACTTTTAGAACCAAAATGTTTCTATCCTCAAGTCCTCAAGGCTTTACATGACAAAAATTAAAACATCAATTAAAATTTAGACTTGCTTTGGCTAAATCAAAGAGAATGATCCACCTTGCCGCACCCACAAGACACCAGTAGGCACTGCATCTCTTACAGTAACCCAGGACGACTCTGTAAAAAAAAGTGTATACGTTTTTATGAAGCTGCAAATCATAAATCTTGTGAGTTATTTCTTTCCATAATTCCTACATGCTTAAGGCAGTTGCTGTAAAGATAATAAATGTCTATGGCCTCAACGTAAAGCAAGTCAGCTGTCTATCCCTCAAACAGAGCAGTCTGTCCACTGATTAACAGGAAATCACTTACAGAGCCGTGAAACATTTTACTCACAACTTGGTGATAACCCTGGCCTGAGAAGCAATGCTCACCAGCACAACAGACAACAGACAAGTCATGTACAATTATGGCTGAGACACAAGAAATGCATGCTACGTTGAAGAGGGTACTCAGCTACTCACCATATGAATGAAGTAAACTGAATGTGCTTTAAAATGCAAAAGTCAATGAAAATGTTATTTAGTATGCACTAAAACTCTCAAGTGAGTAAATGTGGTTTTATTACAGGTTTAACAGGTTGATCAACCCAAAATAAATCTGTAGTCGAATAACTTATCTTCCCACTTATCTGATTTAAAAAAATCATACTGACTAGCTGAGGTCAGAATACCAATAATAAGTCACATCGTATTCTCGCCCCTGTAGGCTACTGCTGAGAATTCTCCAGATACTGGACACATTGCTCTCAAAGTTTGCTGTGTATATTCACATCTCAAGAACATGATTATTCCTGTTAGTCCAATGTACAAGAAATATCAAACTTTACTCCAGATATGAAACTTCATGAATCTTCCCTTAACTTCAAACAAAAAGCTTTTTAAAGCCTCCTGGGAAAACTACCAGGAGCATTGACTTTTATCCTAGTTCAATTTATTGCTAAACTCTGTTTTCACCCTGATAATTCCCTGTGTTTAGAGGAAAATCATCCAGCAGTGGATATGGATGACTTCCACACAAGAACAGAGAGAAAGCAGCACAGAGGCCCTAAAGGAATGAACTCTCGTCTTTTCATTGCCGCATGAGGCTTCTCTTGAAATGGTAGCAGTCAGGAACAGTGATGCTAAGCTACATACACACCCAGGTGTAACCATTTGACTCTGGCTGTTGAGTCACTCATAGGCACACATACAACAAAAGCCAAAATTAATTAAATCATTTACCCTATGAGGGGGTAATGACAAAAGATATCTAGTGATCTTTTCATGTTCAAGGTGCTTGGTTTTACACACACACACACACACACACACATACACACACACACCAGTGTTTGGGTTTGAGTTGAAGACTGAGACATAACAAAACCTTCAGTTGGAGATTACTCTCCTTACTGAATGTCTCCTGGCTCTAGCTACACCTCTACAGAGCCAGGTAGAACAGCTGCAGGTACAACAGGTTTCAACAGCTCTTTGACTGTGCTGTTGTCAAAAGTAACAAAGAGCAGAGATCTCTGATGTATGTGAACAACTTAAGCCTCTTTCCCACTGCACAAAAAACATGCTAACATGTGCTAACATCTGACTTGTCAAGTCAAGTCAAGTCAAGTCAAGTCAAGTCAAGTCAATTTTAGTTATAAAGCCCATTATCACAAAACACGGGTTTCCTCAGAGGGCTTTCCAACAGACGACCTCCCTTTGCCCTTAAAACCTCACATAATCTAAGGAAAAACTCCCAAAAACGACCCAAAGATGAACAGACATGCAATAGATGTCGTAAATTGAATTACAATCATAACAAAAAGGAAAGAGAAAGAGAGAGTGGAAGAGAATGGGAGAGAGGGGGAGAGATGCACAGCAATAATGGAAACAAACGCATGTCATATTACAATAACGATTGGTGTAGAATTACTAAATGCACTCTATAATAGTATTGTGGGTGTTGATAAGAGACCCATGCGTATATTGACAGTGGTGGTGTGGCTCATAATAATGGCAGTAGAAGTTTGCGTCAAGCATGATCACGGTATCAGCGGAACCAGGACCCACAACACAGGCGTAGCTTCAGACACGACCAAAGCAATGGCAAAACCAAGACCATGATCAGGGCGAGCTGGGGGTACAGTTTCAATGTCAACACAGTGGGATAGTGAACAATCAGAATTCACACCTGGGTCATATTACTCTGCAGTAGTCATAGATATTTATCACCCCTGGCTCTGATCGGCATTGATGGAAACACTATCACTGCACCAGTAGTACTGTCCATCTCAACTAAGCAGCACAAAAGCATAGATCAAAATACATCTGCACCTATTTTGCAATAGAGACAGAATGAGTAAGAGATATATAAAAAGAAGTAACCATCATAAAGTTTTCACAGACCTCTGTCCATGCTTTGTTCTTTTTAATTTAACTGTTCACTGGTCTGTCTCTGAGGTTGAGTGGACACCCCAAAACCTGGAGAGTGGATAAAGCCAGGATTTTCCAGGTATCTAGGCTGAATTTAGCCGTGACTCGTTGCATGAAAGCAGAGGCGCATAAGTTGCAGATTTATTCTGCAGCTAGCCAGCTCCTGACCAGGTTAACAGCCAGGCTTGTTTAATCCTGGAGCCTGATTTGTTGAGTCAGCTGTCACTCTGATCAGAAATAAATATGTTTTATAATTATTCCATTTTAATGATGTACAGAGGTTTTATTTTATATTTTCTAGGGGTCACTCTGTTGAGTTGTGATTAGTCGGTCTCTTTATCTTGTAAACTACAAAAAAGACAAATGGTAAATTAAAGCCATGCCAATGCCTGTGCCTGCAGCAAAGCTTTCACTTCATGCCACTGCTACATAAGTCAGTGCCCCTTTTGGGCCACCCCAGCGGAGACGCCACGCAAATTGCCTGTCGATCTCAAATGTCAAACTCCATTTTACCCTCAGTTAGGTACAAGATCCCTTGGGGTCAACCCAGAGGGGGCAGTCCACCATTTTCAAGCAGAGAACCATGGCCTGATATTTGGGGGTGCTGACTCTCATCCCGACTGCTTCACACTCAGCAGCAATGCACTTCAATGCCTATAGGAGGTCACATTGTGGTGAAGCCAACAGAATATCATCATGGGCAAAAAAGCAAAGATGCAATTCTGAGAAAAGCCCTGCTTTCCCTTCCTGAGGCATCTAACTGTTTGCCAGAACTTGCTTAAGGCCAAATCAAATTCCTTCTCCATAGCATGCCCCAGCTCGTCGCACACTCTGCTTATCTTTGGCAGCCACCATAGCTGCAGCACTTCTGGCCAACCAAGACAACCAAACTCGAATGGCCTCCTTTCTCAGTCTGGTCTCTTGCCATCGTCAACGTGAGTGTTAAAATCCCTTAGAAGAATAATAGAGTCCCCACTTGGTATCCTTTCCAGGACACACCTCAGAGACTCCAATAAGGCCAGGTACTGCATAAGCATAAACATCACTCAGAGAGTTCCTCCCAGTGAATCAAAACCATATCTAGGCGACCCTCTTGTTACCTCTCAGCTGGGAGCTTTTGAGTCTCCTCAAACCCACCATGCACATCTCACCCTGGGCAACTCTGGCATAGGTGAGATTCCAGCCCCTCTTGGGGAGTTTGGTTCCAAAACCAGTGCCATGCATAGAGGTGAGCCGAAATATATCTAGTTGGTGCCTCCCCAGCTCCTGCACCAGCTTCGGCTCTTTCCCGGCCAGAGAGGTAACATTCCACGTCCCTCAAGCCTGACACATGCTGCAGCCAAACCCAATATATATACATACATAAGCTAGATTGACATGTCCCTTTTCAAAATAACCTTGTTTATTATTGTTGAATAAAAGTACATTTATGTTTCCAGTGAAACAAATGATTAACCATCCTCGTGGCCTGTCTTGATCAACCTCACAGTGAAGTTGTCAGTCAATAAATTTGTAAAAAAAAATGAATGCATCTCCAAAGAAGATATCAGATTAAAAAAAATTTGAAAAACCTGTGTATAGTCAGATAGTATTGGTGTGATTTGTCTCTCCGTCATCCCCCGGCCATTTTAAACTCATACTTATTGTAAACAGAGGTGGTTGGACAGGAATCACCAGATGTCTTTGAAGGAGGCGTGCTGGGACAGGACCAGAGTCTTAGCCCCACCTCTATGACGCCCGAAGGAGACTTGTCCAATGAGACAAAACATAATAAGCTTAACCTCTTACACGCTTTACTTCCACTCGCCCACATACACAACATGTTTCAAGCACGCATGTTACTCAACCATGCAGCCTAAAGTGTCTCACATGGTAACATTTAAATAACACAGATACAATTTAAAGGATAGCACAAACAATTGGTTTTACAACACTACAAAGTTACAACAATAAAGTATTAAAAAGCAAAAAAAAAAAAGATAATTCATTTTTTTTAATTTATTTTTTTTCATTTTATAATAGAAAATAAAATAAATAAAACAGAATAAAATTAAGTTGCAGGGATAAAATAAAGTAAAAACCAGTGACTAAAACATAAAATAAAAACTGTAATGTTACCTCAAATGAAAAAGCTAGATTAAAAAGATCTTTAATTCACTGTTAACAATGCTGAGAGGGATTGTCATTCTTATATCGAGAGGGTGTGGGTTCCACAGTTTAGGAACATAAATACAGACAGCACTTGCACCAGTACTTTTACGGGACACAAGAGGACCTCAGTGATCTGGCTGGAACATCAAATGAAAGAAAATCTCAGATGTATGGACAGGCAAAGTTATTTAAAGCTTTATGAATAAGTAAAAGAACGTTAAAATCAGTGCTAAAAGATGCAGGTGGTCAGTCTAGCAACTTCAGCAGTGGGGTCATGTGATCTATTTTCCTTGTTTTACTTAACACTCTTGCCGCAGCATTCTGAACTAGTTGTAGATCTCTCATAGACTTTTTGGGTAATAAAGTGAAAAGGGAACTGCACTAGTCAAAGCAGCTGGTAATAAAGGTGTGTGAGTATTTCAGCATTTTTCTGTGTTAAAAAAACGTCTGACTTCAGCAATGTGCCAAAGATGAAAAAAATGCTTTGATTGTCCTTGTTAAAATGCAAAGTAAATGTCAAAACTTAAAAAACATTGGAGCTGTGTAAAAGAAGCTTTTCACTGTGAGACTTTTAAAAAAGAGACAAGTACGGTGCTTGTAAGAAGATAATGAAGTAGGTTGTGTTTTAGAGGGACTCTGCAGAGAATTTGATTTAACCTCTTTTTTGGCGCCCTTCATTCATAAGAAGTTGTTTTAAAATTATCTTAGGTACAACTAAAACTTCGACTTGTTTTTACTTTTCCACACATGGTGATGTGTAAATACAAGAACACAGGAGAGGCCACTGCTAACAGACTGACACTTCCAGACCTAGCAACATGTCTGAGGTATGCAGGATTTATTCTTCTATGTCAGTTCAGCGCTGTCTACGGCGTAGGCTCTAAAAAGATATATACTTTGCAGCGTACCCTGCAGTGTGACCTTTGCTGTAGCCTGATGTGCACCTTTCCAGATATGCATAAACACGTCTTGGTGATGCAGACCTCCTGCGTATTTCTGTAAGCTAAAAACCATTTGCAGAACAGATTATTTTTACTCTTTTTTCGCAGATAAGTCACAACAAATAGTCAGGACAATAAAGCCCTCACACAATGGCATTAGTCTTATGTGTGATCTCTGCCAGCCACTAGGCTAACTCAGTTGTTCCGAAACGTTGCCATGCCAAGGACCCCCAAATTGCATTAGGTTCTGGTGCGGACCTCCTGCTGCATTTTTATTCTTTATTACAGCGGTTTTATTACATGTATATATATAATGGCAAATATCAAAAATCAAACATACAACTTCTAATATATTTTCCTTACTGTATTAATAATAATCAGTCTTTCCTCTGTTATAAACATTTCTTGTCATTCATCAGTAGTATTAACAGTAAAGTTAGTTATTTCTTTTAGATCTTTTGTCTTTTGTTGGGCTTTTTTATTCATTACATTCAGTGTCCTCTTTTCCATTCTATCATTTCTGTCTTGCCAGTATTCAACAAGAATATTAAAGGTAAAATGTTTTTTTTAATTTTATTTTTCTCTTTTGTTATTCATTTGTTATTTTTTAAATAGAAATTGAAAGATTGGCATCAAAGGACACATATTTTGATATGCAGTGATTAATAACATCTAAAAATACATATATCAACAGTGTTTTCCACAGATTGCCTGTGTGTCTGTGGTGGTAGGTAGATAATTGATCTGTTGATATGTTCACAGCTGATCAGATCGATGGATGAGAAAGGATATTTGCAGTGCAGCACTTTTGTAAGTGAAAGACAGTTTTAGGCCTAGCAGAATGAATGGATTAGATTCACTTTCAATGTGCCTGACGTTCTGCTGCTCCTCTATGCCTCTACTGCGCTATAAATAACCCAACAGTGTATATATTTCAATACCGCTCCTACTTAACAGTCTAGCTCCATTCACTGAGATTATGGTGGTACAAATTAGACTATTGCGGCCACCATAGTCTTGGTTGTCACAAATTATGTTTTTAAGATTTCTTTCTTTCTTTTTCGTCAGTATTCACCCTTTTTCCCTCAAAGTTTCCACGGCCCCCCATGTAATGCCACAGGCTATTGCTAAAAACTTTAGCATGTTGTTGAGATAATGTGTCTTGTAAAAGACAAGTGTTTTGTCTGTGAAGCTTGTGAGTTATAATAGACAACATATTTACCAATATTGTTGATAGAAAAATAGTAAGTGGAGTACCCATAAATGACTCAAGTGACCATTCGCCCTTCTTTGTAGTCATTCAGAATTGTATCCGGAAAAACAAGGACACTAATGCTTGCAGCCTAATAAGACAAAACAGGTTGCGTTTCTTTTAAAGAAGATCTAATGACACAAGACTGGAATAAAGTCTATGTGGAAGATGTAAATAAAGCTTACGAAGCGTTTTTGTTCATAACAACTGCTCTTTACGAAAAATATTGCCTTCTAAAAAGTAAGGAACAAGAATTTGATGACAAGGGAATGCAAAAAGCATGCAAGAAGAAAAATCTGTTTGATTATGAATTTTGAAAGATGAAAACAGAAGAAGAAACACCCATGTAAGACATACAAAAACAAACTGACTAGTAATAGATTAAGCAGTAAATGAAAGGACCTGAGGTTGTTATACCACTATACCACTGCTGCCACACCACTACACTCAACATTAGAGAAACACACTCATCAATACAATGCCAAAAATCAATGAATAATCATAGCATTAAATTATAGCCAGGAAAATTTGTCCCAATATGACTCGCGGCATCAGACAAAGCCAGAGTCAACACCTCAACAAATAGCAGCCACAGCAGCATTAGCAAAGAGTGCCAGGTTCAACATCAGCTGAAAATAAGCACAAAAACATCACAGCATGTGGCAATGGCAGAATTTATAAGAATGTAATGTTCTGCGCTGCTATAGGGTGTCTGGTAAACATGTCAATGTTGGACAGAATGTCACAGTAGATTTACAGAGTAACAAATTCTTTTAAACAGGTTGGAATACTCTTCTTTTCTTTTTCTTTCTTTCTTTCTTTCTTTCTTTTTTTTTTACAACAAAAGCCATGTGGTGCAAAAACATCTATCTTGACACACTTATTGATCCTCTTATGGTGTGTTCATGCAGTCCCGAAGATAAAAAACTTCCCAAAAATATTAAAAGTTGTGTCTTTTGGAGCGGATGAGTCAGGATATGGTTAGCTTAGCTTAGCATAAAGACTGGTAGCAGGGGAGAGGGCTTGTCTGGCTCAGTTGATAGTTAAAAAACAAATCCTCCCAGCCCAGGATTGCTGAATACTGTAACGTCCGGCAAGACGTTGGAAAGAAAGGCGACGGTTTATCAGTACGCCACTTTATTACTGAACTGGTTACTGTAGGCCGTAACCATGCACAAAACAAAAATAAAATAATACAGGCACAGATCAACTTGGCTGCTCTCTGGCTCCTCACGCTTGCCCTCTCTCACACACACAGACTCTTCACCTTCTCACTCCTACCCCGCCCCCTCTCTCCTCTCAGCCATTCACATGCCTAACTCTGCTCTCAAGATGCATTCAGGTAACAAGAGAGGTAGGAACTTACAGAACATCTGCACGTAACAGCATCCAACATTAACATAGCAGCAGAGTTGCTACAATACTATGTAGTTATTTTGTGAGGAGAAGATTTTAACTATGCTGCTTTCTGCTGTGTGTATCACTCTCAACATAGCTGAATCACTGCGGACTTCACACTTTTTCTTAAATTCAAAGGACTTGTCATCGTCTTTTATGTTTTCCTCCCTTTATGATACTTTATCTCTGATCTCTGTTTTTCTCTAATGTATTTATAGCTTTAGTCTTTGGTGTATTTAGTCTTTTAACTTTGCTGTATTTGAAAAATGAAAAAGTTTAAAGTCTGCACTCATGCAATATATTTGATCATTATTGATATCACTCGTGCTAAAATTACACACTGAAGTTTGTTGATATTATGCCTGACACTTCATAGTGGGAGCAGACAGGAGACAGTTCTCAGCTTTTAGTCAGAACATCAGCTAGCAAGCAGCACCCTAACCCTTGGCAAGCTGTCAAAGCCACATTGACTATATTTGCTGTTTGTCCCCGCTTCAGGTGTGTTTTTTTTTTTTTTTTTGTGTGTGTGTGTGTGTGTGTGTGTGTGTGTGTGTGTGTGTGTGTGTGTGTGTGTGTGTACACATTGGGTTCATGCACTGGACTTTGCACCAGAGCTTGCACTCTACATGCAAAGACAGACAGGACTAAATGTTCTGAAAAGTGAATAAACTGATAATGACAAACAGTGACTGCAGTTAGAAAAGGGGCGCAGAGGGACTGAGAGCCGAAGAGAGAGCTGTCACTGTGTGTGTGTGTGTG
Organism: Plectropomus leopardus; assembly: GCF_008729295.1. Taxonomy (NCBI): domain Eukaryota; kingdom Metazoa; phylum Chordata; class Actinopteri; order Perciformes; family Serranidae; genus Plectropomus; species Plectropomus leopardus. The sequence goes on from NC_056464.1 coordinate 597,189, forward strand.
TGTGTGTGTGTGTGTGTGTGTGTATCATGCTGATGCTGAAGGGGAAACAAGACTAACTTTCCAACTTATATAAAGCTTTCCTCAGCTGATTCAGACTCAGCTAACCTACATTACATCCTCTTCGTCTCATCTTTATTCAGCTCTGACAAACTACTCTGTCAGTGTTGTGTGCTGCTGCCTCTGGAGCTCTTTTTATCTCAACTGTCTGTGCTGCTGACTGATTCTTCAGGATCTGAGGAAAAACAACCTGGATCTGTTTAAAAAGAACAGCAATTATACAACTGATGTGACTGTCATTGCCTCCTGCCAATAATACATGAGCCTTACAGAGCAATACCACTATGTCATCAGACAATTATGTTTTTAATTGGGATAATGTTCCGTCCATCTTGGACATCACAGATGTGATGCTACTAAAAAAGTTGTATATGGCGGGCCTTTATTCAAGATTTTTAAGAAATGTACTCATTATGCAATCATTGTCACCTGTCCAACTGTTGTTGGTGCCTGCCTAGTCAAGCAGCTTTTGCAGCCTCTTCCATAACAACTAAACTTCATTAGACGAAAAAAAAAAAGTGTTTATAGGCCCTGACACACCAAGCTGGCGGTCAGCCATCTGTCAATGTTAAGCCGACGGAAAGCATTCCTGAACCTTGTCGTTGTGCTGTGTCCTGCATCACTGGCCCTCGACAGTCCAAGGTGGCTTTTTTTTTCTGCTGATCTAGCATGTTGAATTCGCCTATGCAACAGTGAAGCACATCGGCAAAAGAAATTACTCTGATTGGCTGTTTACCTCAGCGCACATGAGGAGAAATGAAGGGGAGAAACAGTCAAAGCGCATTCACTCTACATGTCACATTCACCCATTCACACACTTGTGACCGAGGCTACTGTACAAGATGCCACCTCCCACTCACACTCACACCCCCAAATATACTTCGACATATAGCCTGGAGGAACCGGGGTTCGAACCGCTGATCGTCCATTTAGAGGACAACTGCTCTCCCTCTGAGCCACAGCCACTCTTGTGGTTGTGATGTAGTATACAGAACATTTACAATAAGCAATATCTCACCCCCACCCCCGACGACACACAAAAAAAGAAAACAGAATCTGATCCAACATCAAAATCCAGAGGTCCTACTGTAAGGTTGCCTCCCCAACTGAAAAAAACACACAAACATCAATCCAAACCCCTTTGACAGTCATAAATAACATCATGTGATTTAGCCATGACATGCCAGTCAGCTTCTATCAGTCAACCAGAACCAAACCAACACCCTTCTCAGAGCCACAGTCATGCAACCGAGGAACAAGTTCAAACATTATTAAATCCTGCTTTTGCAATAAGCAGTCACATTGCACAAGGAGGAGTCTTCAAGGCTCAGAGTAGTTCTGCTACAAGCTGCTGTCACTCAGCAGCCAACAGTCACAGTCATTGGAACATTTCTTAAAGCCTGAAATGTATCTTTCTGCATTTATTTTTTCTCCAAGCACCCTCTGTCCCCCCACCACAATGTTACTGACCTTAAAGGCAAACTTGCGGGTGATGTTATCCGAAGGCTCCACTCCACGGATTCGGAAACTAAGCAGCGGCAAACTCCCTAACACCGTGTCCTCCTTCTCATCTGTGAAGAGAAAAATGAAAATGTGAAAACATCCAAGAGAGACTCAGAAAAACAGAATAACGATCCGGCCAGGGCTACAACTTCCGTGTGAGAGTAATAACAAGTATCACGTTAGCCAGTACAATCAACTTGCATGATAAAGGACAGCAAAACAGAGGAGTGTTCAGAGTCCTAACATGAGAAGTGGAATCCAAGCTGATCTCCTCCCAGCACACTCGCTGCTCCCACAGTGACAGCTTCCTAGAATAGATATCCATTATGGTCCGAGGGTCCCTCTGATAAGCAGCAGTAACGGCTCACGCTCTCACACACACACAAACCAGGATCCAGCAGTGATAAATAGGAGCACTGTACTGTAGGAGGGGAGTACCAGCGCTGACTGAATAATTGAAGGAGGTATAAAAATTTCAGCAGTTTGAAAACGGATACACTCCTCTCTCTGTGACCTCCTACCTCTTACTTCCCGAATGCTCTGCACCAACACTCTCTCTGCTCAACGTGTGTGTTTATTTGTTGCTATGTTCATATGTATGCGTGTGTGTGTGTGTGTGTGTGAGAGAGAGAGAGAGAGAGAGAGAGAGAGAAAGGGGGGTTGGTAGAGATCTGGGGGAGGGGGAGGGGCTTGTGCAATCATACAATACCCTAATCCCTGCTCTCTCTCTCTCTTTGTGTGTGTGTGTGTGTGTGTGTGTATGTGTGTGTGTTTGCATGTGTGTGTGCGTGTGTGTGTTTGTGCAAGATAATGATCAGCCCATGTGACTCAGTGTTGCAGGAATCTCGGTCCCCAGCCAACTGTACCTGCTGCTCATCTGCACCAATGACATAAACACACACACACACACGCAAAAAGGGACAGCAGAAACACTCTGCTTCTCTGCCAATTGTCTTTCACACACATTTGAATGATTTATTGATGACTGTATTTATAGACTGAAACCATGGAAATGTATTTTCTTAGACAATCTGAACAGACAACACAGCATGCAGAAAGGTACACAAAGTAATGATGACACACAGTGGACATAAAGGGAAATACCTTTATAATGATGTTAAACACAAAACTAAGACATTTCACAAATCAGAGAAGCTAAACTAGCCAGTTTGGGATATTTACCAATGGGAATATTACCAAAATATTATTCTACTAGTGAGTAGGGTGAATACAGGTGATTTGGGACACTTTTTAGGAGATTAGCAAGAAAAAAACTTTGAATACTACTTTAAGTATTACATTTTGAACTTGTTATGACTGTATGCTATATTTATATAAAGAAAATATGATGACAAGTAAAATATTTTAGAAACTTTCCCTTCAAACACGTCAAGAACCCCAACCTTACTTTAATGTCACGCTCAGGTAAAATGAGACAGCTACTAGGGTGAAAAATGGGGCAGTTATGTTAGGTTTTTTTAAAGGTTAAATCCATTTATCATTTCAGTCATTAATTCAATAAATTATCATGTAACCTGTGGCTAATTATTATAAAGATAGCCCAGCTTTTCTGACATGCTTTACCTCTTGCTGCCTGTTACCTTGCTGCCATGTGCCAATGGACGTGTGGTGTGTGTGTGTGTGTGTGTGTGTGTGTGTGTGTGTGTGTGTGTTTAATAGTCATGGCTAATTCTGGAATATCGTGGCTGAGATGCACTCACTGCATCATCTCTCAATGGCAACCATACTGCAAGTGTCTGCAATATTTCAAGATGGCACTCAATAACATAACCCATGATTTCACGGCACCTGGTAGCCTGAAACTACACTGGTTTCACTTTAGCTTTTTTTTCCAATTTTACCTGAATACATTAAATACTCACTCAAAGCCTTTCCTCATAAAAAAAGTAAACGTGTATTGTGAAAATATTTTCATTATAAGTCAACCATTCAATAAAATGAAACATCTGACAACCATTTTTGTTGTAATACCCCTGTTGTTGGGATGAGAATCAGCACCTACAAATCCGAGGCCATGGTTCTCAGCCAGAAAAGGGTGGAGTGCCCCCTCCAGATCGGGGATGAGATCCTGCCCCAAGTGGAGGAGTTTAAGTACCTCAGGGTCTTGTTCACGAGTGAGGGAAGGATGGAGCGGGAGATCGACAGGCGGATCGGTGCAGCGTCTGCAGTAATGCGGACTCTGCACCGATCTGTCGTGGTGAAGAGGGAGCCAAGCCGAAGAGCAAAGCTCTCAATTTACCAGTCGATCTTCACTCCTACCCTCACCTATGGTCATGAGCTTTTGGGACCAAAAGAACAAGATCACAGGTACAAGCGGCCAAAATGAGCTTCCTTCGTAAGGTGGCTGGGCTCTCCCTTAGAGATAGGTTGAGAAGCTCAGTCATCTGGGAGGAGCTCGGAGTAGAGCCGCTGCTCCTCCACATTGAGAAGAGCCAGATGAGGTGTCTTGGGCATCTAATTAGGATGCCTCCCGAATGCCTCCCTGGTGAGGTATTCAGGGCACATCCCACAAGCAGGAGACCCCGGGGAAGACCCAGGACACGCTGGAGAGACTATGTCTCTCAGCTGGCCTGGGAACGCCTCAGGATCCCCCGGGAAGAGCTGAACGAAGTGGCCGGGGAGCAGGAAGTCTGGGCTTCCCTACTTTAGGTTGCTGCTCCCGCGACCTGACTCCGGATAAGCGGAAGAAAATGGATGGATGGATGGCTACCCCTATTGTTATAGCTGAGGTATTCTCATTACCAAAATGAGTAAATAAACATATGTCGTATGTCTGAGATAGACCTGTGTGTCTCCTAGATTTCTGTAGAGATGAATAGAGATGACGAGAATGTTTGGTGGTGTTAACAGAAAGGACATGACTCTTGAACTTAACAGTTGTATTAAGGCTTTATACAATGGCATTTAACACATTATTCTGTCATTTTATGCGGATTGAAAGGAATTTGTTTGTTGATAAAATGTCAACAAGTACAATCATTTCTGTAAAGCACTTATAACTACTGTATGAATCGATCCAGCAGCACTCTACCGCTGCCACTGTCTCTGAGCTTGTAATTCTGTTGGTTTTGCTGATTCCTTTCAATTCACAAGAGCTGTGCAGGAGGGCAATTCTTTTGCAGACAGGTTAGCTAAATTTACATCCCCTGGTCACTAGCAGCAAGATAATGCGCTTCTCTGCCCCCAAACTGCCTCCTGATAACCCTTCGAGACGAGAAACTGAAACTGAGTAAGTGTGCAAGGTAAAGTGATGAAAATAATGCAAATATAGTCAATTTAGTCAATTTATTGGACCCCAAATGGGCCTTGACGTATTTTGAGCATGTTTCCATCTTTATATACAAGGACATAGCTCAAGACAAGATTTTAATTAAATGTGGACTGACCAGTTCACAGAAAAATAGCAATAACAGTAGTAATTGGGGATGTAATTAACATGTGCTCCTGACCACATCACACATAAATGTATATATTCACGTTACTGTTTATGTAACTGTTTATGGTTTAATTATGTTGTACAATATAGCAATGCCACTACAACTCTAAAAGTGTAAGCAACTAGCCAGCAAACCAACTGCAATAATCTAACTGACTTTTGCTCCATCATTAAACACATGTACATCTTGGATCAAAAAAGGATCCATAAAATCACCACCTTAGAATTACACGGTTCTACCTTATATAATGTTGATAAATTGTCACAGAATAAGAATATATGAATAACTCAACTTTTACAAAAATGTCAGATTGAACCCTATAATTCTAAGGTGGCAAAATATGTCCCTATCATTAAGTATTAACTTCTATGCGACATTTTAATACTAAATATGATAGATTCCTGAATATATATGTACAAGGTAGGCAACAGAGAGGCCAAGGAGAGAACAATCTAGATGAAAAGACAAAAGAAATAATATGCGGTTGTTCTTTTTGGTTGGTGTGTGTGTGTGTGTGTGTGTGTGTGTGTGTGTATGGGCCTTTAATGTCATCATCATTCATATCAAATTTCAGTAAAGTCAAAATGAATCCTTTTTTTTCTTTTTTTTTTTTTTGCAAAACCGAAACACTCATGTAAGCACAAACTGTGCCTTGGAGGAGTTAGAGACTGCCCTGTCAAACACAACCAAGACAACAAAAGTCCTTTGCTTTTTCCCCTCCCCTTGTGCCCATTTTTTGGCCCTTGGTCCTTGCTGGCATAGCAATCGCAGTGGTAAATTGCACTGTCACAAATTCCTCCCTCCATTACTCCCTCTGTAAGCCTCCTTTTCTGAGACACAGCTGGGCCAGGCACAGACAGAGGGGAGGCAGGAACAAAACAGACGTGTTCAGAATAAAGAGAAAAGCCCCCAGCACTGAAGAAATGAATGTCAAAATAAGGAAGAAGAAAAGCATGGGCACTTGAAGGCCATGTTTTAATTAGAACTCTGTAAAATAAACATAACCTTAATCTGGATTATTTATGTATACTATAATGGTTACTGAAAGAGAGAAAAAAAGATGTGTGTCAAATCAGCAACAGAGAAAAATAAATAATTCAGCACTTCATCCAGAATTGACTGTTCTTTTGGCTGTTCTGCTTTTATCACAACATGTTTTCTGTGTACATCTTCTGGGACTTTCCTGGCTTATTGCTGAAATCATGTACAAGGTTAATTAAGGCTGTAATAGGTTCTGAGGTAGAGGACAAACACGTAACATCAGGCCACCGAGACATGAGCCCCACATAACTGGACAGTTAGGAGAGACCAGAAATAGTTATAACATTTTTGACATTTCAGTCTGTATCTTGGAGCTCTTTTAAGCCAGCAAATTTAAAATGTGAATCAAACTATTTACATCTGTCTGCTGTTAAATGGTGTAGTTGTAATCTCTGTTACACAAACAGAAAATGCATGGTTGGTCTGAAACACAACATGTGATATATTACAATTTACCCCACAGTCCTGGTTACTAAAATTTGAGACACTGAAAGCAGTAGCAAGTAACCCAGATGCTTGTGGCCACGAGCCAGTTTAGCTTACACCTAAAAGCTAAAACATTAGCGTTAACAACTTGTATGACAGAACAAGATTTAAACATGATTTAAGGTTGATGAATTTTACCACAAAGCAGGTCGTACCAATATTAAATTAAATTAAGTACAAAAAAGTCTAATCTCTTAGCTCAGAATTAGTTTTCTTTCTTAGAAACTTCCCTGTGTCTTCCACAGGGTGCTAGTTCTTCACATGAGAATAAGGACTAAACTAAGCATGTGCAGAGTAAATAAGGTAATTCGAACCATGTCACTGATTGGAGAAAATGAAAGTATTGAATAGTTATATTTTATCTTAAATTGAAATGCTTTTGATAAAGTTAAAAAAAAAAACGTATTCATCATTAATAATATCCATGATAACTTTTTTCTGGTGAGAATACATCATTAGGTGTATTAACCACTAGCAGTGATGTTTTGTTGTTGTTTTGTTGAGGGGCCTTTGTTTTTTAAGGAAAAAGTTCGGCTCTTATCCATTTGTGGCATATTAACAGCATAATAAGTTGGTCTAGGTCATTCATCTTTGGTTGAGTTTTTTTTTTTTCCTTTTCCGTGATGAATGAGTGTATTGAATGTGAGCAGCACTGCACTTATGTCCATTTCAAATTTCCCCACGGGGGCAGTCTAGTTTATCTTATCTTGTCTTATCTCATCTTAATATGGCATCCGAGTATAACGTTTTCATTTTACAGCTAAATAGTACACAAAAATATTTGGGGTAAGAATTACACAATGCATCATCAGAATCTTGATTCATATTTTATCAGCGCTGCCTAGTGTGACAGTTAGACTGCAGTTCACGAACAGCAGATTCCAGCAAATACCATTCGAAGCAGCAGAAAGGAGAGAATATTGTGCCAATACTAGAAAATATGACATGGTTTTATAAAAGTTACCAACTATAGCTTTGAAGTATTTGAGGTTCTACCAAAGTGTTTTATTTTCAGCTACTGCAGCCAACATTGCCATGGTGATGTACTCTGCTGAAAAGAGCTACTGTCATGAGAGCAGAGCCAGGCTGCAGCCAGAGTAAGCTCAGTGACCCATTAGTCTGCATGATGAGTGACTGCACATTCACAAATCTTCAAACACACACACACACACACACACACACACAGTAATAAACACATTTTTTTAATACAAATACCAAATATGTTAGAAGATTAACATTTCAAATGTTGTGTACGCTCTGCATATTTTTTTAGATGCGATTACAGCGTAATGTAAAGTTAATTACACAAAAATCTGAACAAAATTTCAGACTTTACAAGAAGAGTGATTGAATTAGTCAGGGCTCAGTGTGAGGCACAGAATCAGATCAAAATCAGAATCAGTTATGAACAAAAAAGGCCAACCAAACTGTAGAGCAGTGTTTTTGGTGCTGAGCTGTGTGTTGTACAAAAAGTTCACAAAAACACACACATCCAAATGGCAAAAAGACTAGATGCTGTACAAGAGATTATACAAGAGAAGAAAAAAACGTTTGTTGTTCTGATTGACTTTAAATACTATACACTAGGCTTTTATCTGAGATGACAGCTATTCACATAATACTTTTTTGTGATCAGTTTTTTTCTTTTAATGACATTCATTGTACAGCACAAACAACAGGTCATTCTAGGTTAATAATAATACATACAGTGCAATCAATGCCCAAATGACAAAACTGGTAAAATAAGATGAAATGTAACAAAATAAAATAATGAAACTGGTGCCCCCCACCACACCCCCAACACCATATTCACATAATACTTCTAGTGATTTTTGAGTTTTTTAGCTGCAATAATATGTACATTTTTGCAATTTCAGCGTCCTTTCTTTTTTTCTTGTCACCACATGTTTGATCCACATTGCGTTGAGTTGTTATTTACCAGTGTTTTTGTCTTAATATGTATTTATAAATGGGATCCTACTTGGTACAAGGGGACATCTCAGGTGATATGTCAGGTGACGTGGTGTCGTAAGCATTTGACGGTGTGGGTCTGCATCGTTAACTTGTCTGACGAAGAGCATGTAGCTCAAAACATCAACTCGGAGGTAATTATTTAAAATATTCACGGTTATCCTTCACTGGCCCATGCTCTGAACACCACAGGTGGAGACTGGAACACACGCTGCAGGTACTACACTGCTCGTCTGAAGTGACTGATACTTTGTATCACATCAGCGATCATCTCACATCCCATTCACTATTCAGCAAGAGAGACAGAGAGCTGCCTCTGCAGGGGCTCTTCAGCTTGATTATAATGTATTCAGCTCGTCACATCAGGCAGTAACCTATGGCAACATATCATCTGTGGGTAAAAATCTTGATAATGATTTGGGGACACTGACATGGCTGGATAGCTAGCTAGTGTCGTTGTTATCATCCTGTTAAATTATATTTACTGTTTGTCAACCATAGACAATTTTATTGACTTTGAGCCTGGCTAGCACAATGTTCACTGTCTGATTAATATCTGAGTCAAAGGGTCCTCATAAGCAAATGTTTTAATTACATGGCATATTTGATTGACAGAAGTTTTAAAAATACTAAACAATCTAATCTAATTTAGAATACATTTGAATGATGTCTGAGTGCAGACATTTGGGGGGGTTACTACTGTGTTACTGCGCACAGACCCCTGGAATGTCAATGAAGCAACACCCAGAGTCAGTCAGCTCTACAGTGTGTGCTATAGACACACAGTCATTTATATCTGCAACTTTTATCAAACAACCAGCATACATGTCATACATAAGTATAATATCATGTATAAGTTAAATTAATCAAAGCTGTGCTCATCAAATGGGGTGGCAGTGGCTCAGAGGTAGAGTGGCTCGTTCTCTAATCAAAAGGTCAGCGGTTCGATCCCCAGCTCCTCTGGACAACATGTAGATACTGAACCCCAAATTGCTCCTGATGCTGTGTCATCAGAGTTTGAGTGTGTGTGTGAATGATTACTGAGTAGCAGGTGGCATCTTGTACGGTAGCCTCACCAATGTGTGAATGTGTGTGTGAATGGGTGAATGTGACATGTAGTGTTAAAGCGCTTTGAGTGGTCAATAAGACTAGAAAAGTGCTATACAAGTATAGTCCATTTACTATCAAATCCAGGCAGGTAGACATGTAACTTGTGTGTGTTACAAATAAGCTGACAGACACTAATGCACCCTGTTAGACATCCTGAACTGAGAATCCGAATTACCATGAACCATGAACACCACCACTGCCATCAGATCTTTCAGAAATGGAAAATTTGGCACAAACATGCAGTGTAGCTAATAACAAAATTGTGAAAACCTGCTTGCAGCACTAAACTGGCATCAAAGAGCAGACATTCACAAATGCCCCCCAAGAACACTTCAATGCCCCCCTTCAAAAATATTTATTCTAGCGCCTCTGAATGCCCCCGTTGAGAAACACATCCTCAGTCTCAATACAAGATAGCTTTTTTAAAAAATATTGCATAAAATGGAAGTGATAGATATGTGACGTGAAGAACAGAATGAAGCACTAACCTTTATAGTAGAAAAGACATCTATCAGTGAGGACAAACCACCTCTTGTTCCATTGCCTCACTCCACTGCTGGCCTGCATGGACACACGTCACACACTCAGTCATCATCTTGATATTTCTTAAGATTGTTATCATCAACAAAGCCAGTAAAAAGCCAAAAAACAATCATAAATGTCATTCCAAACTCATCAAATACGTCTGCTCTATTAGTGTTTTCAGTGTGCGAGTGTAAAAACCTTCTTCCACATCCACCTGAAATGCAGGTGGACATAACCGATCATTTGTGCATGAAGTTTGGAAGGAGGGTGTCAGGTTGAAACGCTGCAAGTGACATCATAATATAAAGAGCAAGAGTGCGCTTATAAGCCATGTGAGAGGGGAGGGGAGGAGCAACTGGCTCATGCAGGAGCAGGGACGGTTTTTGCTATGGGCAATGTGGGCGACCGCCCAGGGCGCAATCTATTTGGGGGCGCACGAGCGCCCTCAAAAAAAAAAAAATTAAAAAAAAAAATAATAATAAAAATCGCCAGTTTTCTAGACTAATAACGCGCATTTCCACATCACGTTAGTGGACTAGGTGCTGGGGCGCCCCTACTATCATGTCGACTTGCTGCTGAGAGTCATGTATACAGGTTGTGTGTGTCAGAAGAAAAGGGGGGAGACGGAGGGGGATCAACTTGCAGCTGCAGAGGTTGAGAACAGGTTGAGTCTCACTCTCAGGGGAAAAGCAAGGAGGGGGGCGAGGGATAGACTGACCTGTTATGATCCCAGGCCACACAACACAAACTTCTGCTCCCAAATACATTGTATTTCATTCATAAAATTAACATAGATATTATTAAATTTATTGGTTTTTGTGAAAATGTTAAAAAAAAAAAAAAAAAAAAGCCGGCACGAATCTGTGCCTGCATCAACGTGAATTTGTTTACATCACGTCAATCTTGACTCTGGGGGTTTGACGGACGGAGAAGTTGATAATGTTAAGTCGAGTCAAGGGGACATGGACAAAAGACCGAAGAAACCATCAGGTGCATAGAGAGAAGGAAGAAGAAGAGGAGAAACGGGCAAAAGATAAAGGTATGCAGGTCTCTATGAGTGACGTTAATTGTGCATGTAATGAAACAGTAGCCTATATGCTATTTATTATCCTCTTGCTAATACGCTGCTACTTAGCCATAGAAGACGACTGTATTTGGTTTTTAGCTTTGAAATTTGAGGCACGAAGTCATGCAATTAATTTCACCAATAGGCTAGTTTGTGTTTGCAACACAAGTGCAAGTACACCTGGGCCTATTAGTCTGGGAATTTGGTAAACAATAGTATGTCGTGACTGAGGAATTTTTCATGCTATAGGTGGGTCTATGCTAACTTAAATAACTTGTATAACATTCATGTCAATATACATTGACATGATATTTTGTAAGCTTTATGTGATATAGCTTTTGAATAATTTGTAGTAATAACGTAAATAAATGAAAGTAGCGCCGACAGGGTGGTTCGCCCAGGGCGCAAAACTAGCCAGGACCGCCACTGTGCAGGAGGCTGGTGTTTGCTGCCCATGTGGAACTAAGGGTTTGGGGATTTTTTTACACCTTACCATGTGCTTCTTTTGCCTAAACCTAACCATTGTGACAGTCTGTATTGGCTGCCATGTGCTCGTGTTGTGTTAACATGATGTGCTGCATCATCCCACCATGTGCATTTGTTGATATCATGGTAACAGCACCCTGGAGCATAAACAGCTGATGCAGAGGGATACCTAAAATGTCGTAAGGTCACTGGCAGAGTGTCACGTGTTGGCCTGATACATCTTCTGCCTGAAAGCAGTAGAGCTTCACTATCATTTAAAATCTAGCAACACATAAAAAGTGTCTTTCTGCCACATGAACATGAACATGGCCAGTAAAGCAGGATGGATTTATTGTTGGTTTGAGTTTGAGTGTATTAACATTCGTGCTCAAAGTTAACAGTTGCAGAATTTACATTAAAAAAGTAATATATCTATGGTTTGTTTTGGTCTCTTCCAGGTTTTTCTTATTTAACCTTTAAAAAACTAAAGGCCAGAATCTGAAATTTGGGCTGAAGAAAACACATAATTTTTTGCTCTAGTCTGATTCTACTTAACTTTACATAACTTTGCAATTGCTTAATAGCAAATCTAATTCAATTTCTTTAAGCTGACGGTTAACAGTAGGCAACAGGAGCGTACTGTTTTACACAATGATCCCTGTTATTCTTCCAAGTGTTCTTAAGCTTGGATCGAAGGTATTCTTGGTTGATTCACTTTAAAAGAGACAAACTGAGCATTATTAATACCAGTCTGGAAGATCTGTTCACAGAATGTGAATCCCTCTGCATGTTCATTTTCTCCAATGAGGACACAGTAGAAGTCACTCCTCCAATGAGAATATTCTGAATCAAACTCTTTTTCTTTTTCCTTTCAGTCCATACTGCAGCTGCCCTTACTATTTTATGGAGTCATGGAGTCTGCATGGATTTGGGTAGGCTACTCCTACCCCTTGAACGCTGACCTACTTTCTCACACTGCAGTCACAGTCTGTAGTAAAATATTTAAAGTAAAATGAGAAAGTATAAGATTGGAAACACAGTCAGTGAGTGGTTAACAAGCTGACATCTATCTGCAGCTCAGTTGATGTGACATATTGTCCGCTGCACAAGGGATTCTGGATTGGAACAGCCAGCAAAACCATGTTATTTTGGCATGCTGCATTTGACATATGTATTGGGACATTCACATTTTTTTCTGGCACACTGAATAGTATTGGTGGGTGACACTGGAATGCTTTAAATTAGTTTTATTGAAAGTAAGAGTATGACTGTGACATGTAGTGTTAAAGCACTGGTCAAAAGACTAGACAGGTGCTAAGAAAGTGCAAGTCCATTTACCCTTTGTATTCCCATTGTCACAAAGCTAATAGAGTAAAGTACAAGTAGTGAGAAAAGCTTTTTACCTGCTTATATAGCCATCCCTGTTTGGTGACTTCTGCTTTGGGGTTCCTGCGCATAGAGTTGGAGCGCTTCCCAAAAGTAGCTGCCATTCTAGGAGCACTTCTGAGACTATGAGATGGCTGCAGTGCCTTAGAAAATAAGACAGAAAACACACACACACACACACACACACACATAGAGAGAGATTGCTGATGATGATGGTTTTGACCATGATTGTATTTCATGTGTTATTTACGACATCTATTGCACATCTGTTCATCCTGGAAGAGGGATCCCTCGTCATCCTCTACCGCTCTTCCTGAGGTTTCTTCCTTTTTTTCCCTGTTACAGGGGTTCTTTTTGGGGAGTTTTTCCTTGGGTGATGTGAGGGTCTAAGGGCAGAGGGATGTCGTACACTGTAAAGCCCTCTGAGGCAAACCATGTTTTGTGATAATGGGCTCTATAAATAAAATTGACTTGACTTGAATTGACTAATGTATTGGTTATGTATTTATTAAATAACATTAATAAAATACCAAGAAATTTCACTGTAATAATGTTCATGCAAAGATTTTAATTTAACTTCCACATAGAAGGTAAAGGAAAATGCTCAATCAGTGCATTCACATGGACATGCATAACTTGTTTATGATCAGGATTTTGCATATCTCATTAATGTTATTGAGCATATAAACACCATATTATGTGTATGAATAACCTGAATATGTTAGTAGGAGTACTCTGACAGAAGCTGGGGTGTATACAGGCAATATAAACAACCCGCTGTCTCTGTCCTCATGTAAACACCATATACGAAATATGACCATAATGAGGACAAGCCTCATAAACAGGTTATTCATGTCCATGTAATCATTAATTGTATGTTTTTAATTGTATATTAATTGTATGTGTAATTGTATGTGTTTCCATCAGAAATGACCAGATAGGTGATGTCATTACTATAGTAGTGGCCAATATCACAAGTCACTGACTACAATCCGGGCTCAGTTCTGAGGAACTGTAAAAATTATGTTAGGAATTATGTTCTCAACCTTGGGGATGGTGTGACATGAGGAACAAGAGGGACATGAGGTCAAAAAGGATGTGAAGGAGAACTTGTTTATTTAGCCTAGACCCTTTAAGCAACTATAATCTTGATCTCACTGCTTCGTGAGGACTGATGAAATCCAAAGCTTTGATGGACCCAATCAGTCTATTTAGGGACCTTTTTTTTTTCTTTTCTTTCTTCAGATTTCTATAATTGAGGATTTATTCCAAAGTTAACACTTTGTATCAAACATTAAAAAAAAATCTGAAATGAAATCTCTTGCCTTTATTGGACTTCCTGGAACACTATCTGCCATGGGTGGGTCATTTTTGTGTGTGTGTGTGTATGTGTGTGTGTGTGCGTGTGTGTTCGTTCATGCGTATGTGCGTGCTCTCACCCGGTTGTGGGATTCTGAGGACAGTTCTGACACCATATTGGCACTTTTGGAGTGAGTGATCTTCTCAGCAGGAGCATTCACCTTCCCATTCATATCCAAATCACAGTGCCTACAGATGAACAAAGGCATGAGCTGTTATCAGTGCACCAGTGCTTTTGTTCCTCTACCCCTTATTTTCCTCCTCCTTAGTCTGCCAACAGAAGTGTGTTACTACCAGAATAATTGCTGAGTAAAATGGCAAATGGTACAAATCTGATGTGAAGTGATTAGTTGAGGTCTAATGTGCAGTATCACATTGCAGACGTGTCTGTGGACACTTCATTCAGCAGAGGAAAGGCCCGTGTTGACATTTGCCTGACAAGGATCTCTTGTGGTCATGTGAATAACGACTCTTGGCTGTCAGACACAGAGGTGGAGGTAGTGTGATGTTGTTACAGTGTGTGACTGTGATACCAGAGACTGCTGCTCACATTCAGCCACCAAAGTCAGTGTTGGTTAAACCATGACCAAGACAATGAAAAAGGACCTGCTTTGCCATTTGCTTGGGAGGATTTGTTGTTTCTGTTTTCTTGTGGCCTAACCCAGGACAGTTAATACCCAGGACAACGATAATATGTCATACTGTCAAGGTCATTGCAGTCCAGTCTGGACATTCCTGATCTAGTACAGTTCTTATTTAGTTTATACTCGAGTCTTGACTTATATTATGCAGTGGTGGCATGTAAATAAGTACAGTTACTCCAGTACTGCATTTGAGTACAATTTTGATTTTATTTGTCCTTTACTTGAGTAGCCTTTTTCCATCATACTCCATACTTCTAGAAATTTCTTTTATTCAACAGCATTGCACTTGTTCTTTTGCAGAATTAGAATTATGTTGTGTTATTATGGATAAAGATACCTGCCAGTAAAAAAACTCCATCTTTACCAGCTGCATCATTTGTAATGCTTACCGCTGTACGCGTGACTTACAATAAATAAATCAATAAATTAATCTAAAATGTGCCATTATGCATGATGAATACTTTTGTTACCTTAAGTGTATTTCCAGGCAAATTATGTACTTTTACGTATGTGGGATTTTGAATACAGGATGTTTACTTGTAGCACAGTATTTTGACATAATGGTAATGTTACTTTTACATAAGCATAAGATCAGAGGAGCTCCTTCTTCCTTCACTGGTATTACAGTAAAATAACACTTTTTAAAAACAAACCCAAAACTAGTATCTGGGAACAGTATTACACAGGCTTTTATGCATGATGTGTATGTAAGCACACCTTTTTTTTTTGTATATTTAAAGTTTTTATTGTGTATAATAAATTATATACTCTAAAATATGCTCCAGGTTATTTTTCTATGGATTTTTTTTCTGTTCTAGTGTGGTATCACTGTGTAATACTGCTCCAGTGCAGTCCCTTCATAACCTGCTGCTGTAACAAAATAAAATAATTTCCAAGCTTGAAACTAATAAAGTGCATCTATCTATCTTTCTATCTATCTATCTATCTATCTATCTATCTATCTATCTATCTTCTTGGGTTATGCAGTAACATTTCGTCAGTGTTACTACTGGAGGTAGATAGTTATTTATCTAGGCATTATGACATTAGTGACTTAAGTTTGAACAGACAAATCCACATTAAGACTTTTGCTCATGTAAGTTCAGTTTTAGAAAACCCAGATAAAATATGGCTCACCAAATGTAGTTGGAGCGATGGGATCTCGAGATGTATTGGGGACACAATGAGTGTATTCAAAGCTGTGCTCAAAGCTGTTCACTTGAGGCGCGATCACCAAGGCTGCATGTTAACACCAAGTGTAAACAGGCCCTCTGTTTTGAGAAGGGCTCTAATGAGTAGTCAGGTTATTCAGTCTGTTGTATGCTAAGTGGCCATGGACTGTAAGTTCAGTGTGTGTTAACCAGCACACCTATGGTTCCATGTGTTTTCTTTGTTATGTTACCTAACATAACAAATAAAACATAATGTTGTTTATTTCCTCCTGACAGCCACTGCATAATTCTGGATGAATACATAAAAAGTTAAATAGTTTATAAACTGGACCAGTGATATAGATCCACATGTGAGGAAGTACAATATATCAACTAAAGCTGCTGATGTCAGTTTACAGCTGCTACAGCTGTGATGTTCACATGGCTCTGACAGTGGTTAGTAATAGATGATTGGTGAAGTTTACCTCCAGTCTTTCATTTTTTTAAGATTTTTTTTGGGGGGGCTTTTTTTTTTTATTAAAAGTGTAGCTAGACGTTGACATGAAAGGGGAAGAGTAAACGGGATGCAATGCAACAAAGAGCCACAGGTCGCAATTCAACCCATCCCACTGTTAAGGATTCAGTCTATATAGGGCAGTCGCTGTACTCGCTGAACTAGAGGTCACCCCTCCAATCATCCATTTTGAACTTAAAGAACAACAATTTGATGACCAAACTGATTTTGTCCAAAAAGACAATCATATTCAAACATCAGGAGATTTTGGAGCATTTTACAGTATGTAGAGAATAAGAAGATCAGTTCTTTGGTGGTAACATTAGATGCAGAAAAAGCATTTGATCACATTGAGTGGGAGTATTTAGAAATTTAATGGAATATGCTTTTGGAGATTGCTTTATTAACTGGGTTATTCTGCACCACAAGAATCAGTTCCTTTTTCAATAAGTAAGGGTACAAAACAAGGATGCCAACTACCCCTTTTTTATTTGCATTAGCAATGGAACCCTTGTCTGAGATGATTAGATCCAACACTACAGTAATCAGATTCAGACAAAGATTAAGGGATTAACATTAGCCTTTATTGTCTCCCTTGGGAGAAATTTGTCTTGGAAAGGAAAAAAATACAAAAGGAAAAAATATTTCTTTTCTTTATATGCAGACAATGTTCTTCTTTTTTTGAATAATTCCAAGTCCTCAGTCCCAGCTGTTATTCAGACAATCAATGAGTTTGGGGTGTTTTCATACTATAAAGCCCATTACGGGAAATCACTGGCTCTACCCATATGGAATTATATTTAAAGATTATTTTGGGGGGAATTTTTCCCTTTATTGGTGGGACAGCTTAAGATAGACAGAGAAGGTGCAAGAGAGAAGGGGGAATGACATGCAGCAAAGGGCAACAGGCAGGACTCAAACCCAGGCCACTGCAGAAGCCTGACCAATATGGGGCGCACACTCTACCAAGTGAAATAGAGGTCACCCCAGCCAATGGGGAATTTGAGGTGTTTTGACTTATCAAGATATATTCCTTTGATTGTCTCCTAATGTGTTTAGATATTTAGGCATTTATGTTTCTTGTAATTTCTATGATATAGTAAAAATGAATTAAGACAGAATGGTGAAGGGAATTAGAAAAAATCTTAAAAAAGGAGCCCTTTGTCTATATCATTATTTGGATGGGTTTCAAGTATAAAGATGAATGATTTACCAAGGTTATTATATATCCAATTCCCAATTATGTTCCAATTAAGTTTTTCACATCACTACATGGCATGATTTGTAATTTTTTGTGGCAAGGTAAACACCCCAGACTTAAATTGGAAAAACTGTAGTTACCAGTGGATAAAGGGGGATTAGCTCTACCCAAATTAATGTACTATCACTGGGCGTCACAAATGAGTTAGATATATCACTGAATATCCATTCAGTGATATATCTCATTTGCAACCCTAATTCTAAAATGCTGGATTTGGAAAATTCTGGATGTGAGTCGGCTCTTAAGGACATTCCATTTATAAATAATGCAATCTCACTACAAGGAATGAGATCATTTTATTGTTAGAACTACTCTCAAAACATGGAATCAAGTACGTAGACATTTCAAGTATGTACACATTATAATCAGTACTCAGTTTTGGCACCTATTTTATGTAATCCTGATTTTGCACAGTCTTGTTCAAATGTGGGTTTTAAAGTATAGCAGGATGCTGGTATTTCTAAATCACAAGATCTCTTTTCAGGTGGGACTCAAATCTTTTTCTCAGCTCAGGACTGAATTCAGAATCAGAATCAGAATCAGGCCACTTTATTGATCCCCGAAGGACAATTCAGTTTATACTTACCCTGCTTCGTTAAAACAATCCAGACAATTAGGTACAAAAACGAACAAATGCAAGACATTCACTGCAGCATACAGACAACCACCTTCAGCAGAATCAACAAGAAATAAAATAAATACAATGTCAAAGATGCATTAAGAAGTAAAACACACTGAAACTCAAATTCTGCCACCAATCAGTTCCAGTTCATTTCTCAGCATTTAGCAGCCTGATAGCTGAAGGGATAAATGAGTATCTGTTTGTTTTCCTTGGGGTGTGCATGGTAGCACCGCCCAGGCTGATCTATTATTCCATTGGCTTTCTGGACCACATGTTTCTTCCAGAGGGAGCTGAGGTACTTGAGCTGTACTCCAATAATCTTGGAGCAGACATTAACTATCTGGTTCAGGCTGTTCCTGTCCTTTACAGACAATCCATTAAACCAGTAAATGAAAGAAAATGTGAAAAGACTTTCAATAAAAGAATGATAATGAAGATAATGAAGATAGGATGCCCTCAGAAACACTAAAAGACTTCAACTTCCGCAACAAGTGGATCCACATTTAACTATTGACTCTGTATTCTGAACAAACTTCAGGTCAGAGTCAAACACAGTTCCAAGGTACTTGTAGGAGTCAACAGTTTCTTAATTTCCACCATGGATGATGCTAGCTTCAGGTGAAGGCCCCTGGCCGGTCTTTCTAAAATCAATTATCAGTTTTTTAGTTTTATGGATATTAAGGTCAAGGAAGGTGTCATCACACCATTTAACAAACATCAATAAAGCATCCCCATGGCCTGACTCAGAACCCTGAAGAAGAGACAGCAGAGCTGTATCATCTGAGAACTTGACCAGATAGCCTCTCTCTTGGCTAGCCCTACAGCTAGAAGACACAAGATAAAAGCAGGGGGGAAAGGACACAGCCCTCAGGAGAACCAGTGTTGGACATTAAAAGCTTGGACATGTGACCATTCACTAAAACCCGCTGGACTCTGTTTGTTAAAAAATTTGAGAGCAACAATAAAATCTGACCAGGCAATTTAAAAGTCTCTCAACTAAAATATGAGACTGCATTTTATTAAAAGCTGATGAAAAGTCAGCAAATAAAAGTCTGGTATGAGATCTTGGTTTTTCAAGGTGCCTATAGACTTTGTCTAAAATAAAAAGCTTGGCATCATCCACACTTTTCCAAGCTTGATACGAATGAATTAAAGAGATGACTTCCTTTTTTAATATTTTTTCAAATCTTTTCATCACCAAAGATGTCAGAGCCACTGGTCTAAAATCATTCAAATCCCTCAGTTTATTTGACTTTGGCACAGGAATTATTGTTGTTGTTTTCCAAATAGATGGAATCTCACCACTATCAGTACACATCTGAAAAAGATGAGTGAACACGTCACTGAGCTGGACAGCACAGTGACGCAGTGTGCATCCACAGATTAGGTCAGGGCCAGCAGCCTTCCTAATGTTAACTAAACAAAGATGTGACTGTTTCCTGGGCTATCACCAGGACCAAATGATTAACAAGGGACTCTCTCAACATGGAAATATTACCAAGGAAATTAGTTCTTTCCCAGCGAGAGAAAAATGATTAAAAACATCTGCCAAGTCATTATCACTCACACCAATGACTGTGACAAGATGCTTAGTTCTAGTGGACTGGTTAATGGATGCCATGGGCTTAATTCCGCTCCAGGCCGCTCTTAGGTTTCCACTACTAAACTGATGTTCAATTTTTTGCCTTCCTTATTTCCACCTTTACCTCCCTGGAGACAGCCTTTATCTCTAGTGGGTCACCAGAGTAGAAAAGCCTTTTCTTTTTGTTGATGTCTGACTTTAGTTCTTTTGTGACCCAGGGCTTATTATTTGGTTAAGTAAATATCTCCTTAGTAGGGATAACCATCCGCACAGAAGGTAATGTAGGAGGATATTGTCTCTGTAAGTCCATTAGCATCCTCACAAGCATCATAGAAATACTGCCACTCTGTACAATCAAAGCACGCCTGAAGAGAGAAAATGCTGCTTTCTGACTATATTTTTACTGTCCTTTCCTCACGTTTGAGGTGTTGGAAGCAAGGTTTGTACACAGACATAACACTGTTGTGGTAAGAGGCACCAAAACAAGGCATAGGCAAGGACTTGTAAGCTCCACTGACTGAGCCATTACACAGATCCAGTGTAGAGTTCTTCCGTGTTGTTGCATAGGTGACATTCTGCTCATAAATATGAGATTTATCAAGTTTACAGTGATTAAAATCCCCAAGGATAAGTTTAGGTGCATCTGGGCATATCGAGTCCAGATTATGCATGACATCTGGCTTATAACTGGCTTGCGGATGACTGTATACTAAAGTGTAAAACAGTTGCTGGAATTCGTGAGGCAGGTAGAAGGGGCGGAGAAAGATAGACAGTAGCTCCACCTCAGCCGTACATATCCTCTTCCTGACCACAACGGTTTTACAGTACTTTTGGTTCACATAGAAACATACTCTTCCTCCCCGACTCTTCCTGGTAGTCTCTGGAGACCGGTCCAGGCAAATAGGGCTTCGAAACCCACTTAGCTCCAGGTCCAGGTCTGGGGCCAATTCGCTTCGCCATGTTTCTGTTAACGCAAGGAGACAAGTGTCCCATTGAAACTTGGTGCTCGCCTCCAGTTCATCTATTTTGTGCCGGATAGACTGCATATTTGACAGCAGGACAGTGGGAAGAGGTGGCGGCTTAAGATGGTTGTCAAGCCGGAGATTCTTAAGTCTTCGGCAAATCCCACCCCATTTCCGAACACCCTTAGCTGGCTTACGAAGCTCCATTGGGATGTTTGCAGGGACATCGCCGACTTTGGACGTCTGTAAGGATAGGATGAACTCACAGCTGAGAGGGACTCTCCCTGACATGCCATGTCCATTCACAGTGTGACAGCCGAGAAAGTGAAGTAGTACCACTGACACACAAAACAGTGCGAAAAACTTTACTACAGTCCCCAAAGTCTGCATTCCTAAAGCACTGACAGGTTCACTCACACATCCTAGTTAAAACAGATAAACAACTTTAAACCACCAGCTACAAGCAACTAAAAACTTGTTGCGTAAGGCTGGGTATCCTGCTGGGTCGCACAACGTGGAGCGCCCCATCAGTCTCCCTCAAACACAATACTTTCGCTTTATACAGCTTAGGAGTTCTATTCATCTATTCATTCAGTTCAGTTCTATTAATCTATACCAATATGTAAAAGTTGTTTGAAAATGAATCAACCTAAAAAAAATACTGTTTAAAGATTCTTTTTGCAAGAAGAAAATTATATGTTATATTTATGGTCAAATGTTTGTTAAAATCCCTGCTATTAACAGCAAAACAGCCTAGAGTGAAGATTTTAGGTCCCACCTGGATGATGAGATATGGAGAAACATTTTGTTCAATGCAAAGAAAATTGCATGTTTTAACAAATCCTATGAGCCATAATACAAAATCATTCACAGACTGCATGCAACCCCAGCTGTTCAATGTAAATATGATCCCATGTGCTTGTCATGTTGGAACTGTAAAAATAGCTGTGGTACTTAGAGCTGTGGTGTTTGTGATTATTGTGACAGCTTGTGAGTGTTTGGGACTGTCTGTGTGTATGCTTGGGTTGTCTGTCTGTCTTTCTGTGTTGCAGGGGCTGGGCGTGGCTTCTGGGTGCTGGAGCATTGGGCACACTCTCTCACCTGCGCCTCATCTGCAATCATCTCCTCACAGTTTAAATACTCCGGCTTCACCTCTCCTCGGCGCCAGATTATTGCCAGCTTCACATGTAGTAGATCGGCCATCTTAGTTTGAGATTCTCTTCGCTTTTTTGATTCGCTCTTGTGCTTTTTGGATTTTTGCTCATTGTGCCTTTTTGTGTTTTTTCCAGTGCCTCTCGTCTCCAAGCCCCAGCGCCTCACCACCTAGCCCCTCGCCTTCGTGTTCAGTCACCGTCTCGGGATCTTCACCACCCTCCACCTCACCAACCTCATCTGCCATCGCTGCCTGCACTATCACCAGCCTCACCTGCCATCCTTGCTCACATGGTCCCCGGCTCCCTTCCCCCACTACCATTCCCTTCCATTACATTATTCTAATTAAAAACATTCTTTGTTACTCCTTAATCCCGTCTGAGTGTTTGCTCGTGGGTCCTCCCCCATCCACGGATCCCACACCACCACAACAGCCATCTTATGCGGTCATGCCCTAAAATTGCAAGTTTCTGGTTGTCAGTCCAAAGTGAGATTAAGAAAATATTTGGAATGAGAAATATCATTAAATCCACATCATTTTGTACTGGGTTCAGACTTCATCTTTGAACGTAGGTTCAGGTACATTCTTTGCATTGCTTTATATGCTGCACGCCAGTTTCACAAAAATGGTTAAATAGAAGCCCTGCAGTCCGTTGACTGGTCAGTAAACATTCTGTGCTCAGAGCTGAGCTGTGGCTGCTTTTCCATATATAAGTAAACACTAACTATAAAATGAAAGGATGTTATCAGCCTCTAGCAGCAGCTGGAGACTGAGAAAAAAATCATTAAATTCACTGGGCCGTCTGTCGGCAACTCTCAGGTGGAACGTTTTCGTGTAATGTTACTCAATGCATTAGATGAAGACATGAACCCATCAACACACATTAAATTTCAAATTTATGACAAATTTAACCACCCCATCTGTTTTTATTGTCTCTCTTGGAGGACATTCATTTTCAGTGTTGCGGATCTTCAAGCATTTTAAAAATGCATAACAATGTGACCTGCATATATTCTAATCTTTACTTGGAGGAAAAGAAAAACAAAGACCATGCTGGAGCTTTGTTCCTGTTTGCTCCAGCAGTACTAAACCCCTGCTCTTGCCTGGCAAAGACTAAATGTACAAACCGCAAACCATATTATTTAAGAATATCCCACTGAGAGAGACTCTAGCCTGTTCTCTTTTGTTCTGGAAAATGTCACCACGGAGCCCAGTTCTGAGGATGATAAACACTCTGTATCACAGCTGAACAAGGAAATACGGCGAGTGCTGCTGGAAGGAGCAGTGAGTGACAACAACCCCGACCACATATAGTAGTACTGTCTGTGTTAAAAACGGTAAAGGTACTACATCGAAAGCTGGCAGAATGTTGCCTGTTGTCGAATAAATCTAGGATTTGTGGATTGTATGTGTGCAGGTAGGTGTGAATAAATGTAGCATATTACTGCTGGTAAGCTTACTGCAGAAAGGAGTGTATTGTTGAAGGCTCTTCCAGCTGGATCGGGCTCACTGCTGGTCCAGCTGGTCCACTGGGGTCATGTTGACTGGAAACAGACACAAAGGACATGGATCAACACAATATGTTAAAGATGTCAATCATAATTCTCTCTTCAGGAGGCATTATAAACAAGAATAAATATAATTACAATTTACATTTTTCTCTATTGCTTTGGTTTATATCTCCAGTGGGAATTAATATTCTCACAACAACATGTGCAAACCCCCAAAACACTGGACACTTGTTCTTAACAGACTTGAATTTCTGATTCCTTCCAACAAATTGCAAATGCCTTAGCACATCTTTGCAAATGAGTAGATACAATTATTAACAGTTTGCACAATTACCAATTGACTATATCTGGCTGATCAAAACTGATGGTGTTAGTATGTTAAATATTTAGACATAATTCCATTGTGTAAGTCAAGTCAAGTCAAGTCAAGTCAAGTCAAGTCAAGTCAATTTTATTCACAATGCCCATTATTACAAAACCAACACAGTTAGCCTCAGAGAGCTGTACAGAATACAACATCCCTTTGCCCTTAGACCCTCACATCGCCTAAGGAAAAATTCCCCAAAAGAACCCCTGTAACGGGGGGAAAAAATAACAGCAATAATAGTAACAAATGCATTACAATAATGATAACATGTAACATTACTAAATGCACTCTATGATAGCATGCTATGTTATGTGCAAATATTGTGGGTGTCGATAAAAGTCCCATGCATACGTATATTGATAGTGGAGGAGTGACTCATAATAATAGTTGTAGAAGGTCACATCAAGCAGGATCACGGCATCAGCGCAACCAGGATCCACAACACAGGCGTAGCCTCTGACAGGACCACAGCAACGGCAAAACCAAGACCATGATCAGGGCGAGCCGGG
This sequence comes from Plectropomus leopardus, assembly GCF_008729295.1. Lineage (NCBI taxonomy): Eukaryota > Metazoa > Chordata > Actinopteri > Perciformes > Serranidae > Plectropomus > Plectropomus leopardus. The sequence continues at coordinate 621,892 of NC_056464.1, forward strand.
GGTAAAGTATTAGTGCAGCCACAGCAAGAGCACGACCCAGGGCAGGGTCACAGCACCAACACAGCTATCACAACAGTCAGGCGTAGCCAAGATTGCAGCCAGGATCCAGGAAAACTAGGAAACAAGGGACCAGGAATGTTCCAGAGAGGCAACGGAGCTCAGTGTATCATAGAAAGTCCTGAGCCAGCTCTAATTATAAGCTTTATCAAAGATGAAGGTCTTAAGTCTACCCTTAAAGGTGGAAACGGTGTCTGCCTCCTTGACTGAAACTGGAAGATGGTTCCATAAAAGAGGAGCGTGATAACTGAAAGCTCTGGCTACCATCCTACTTTTGGAGACGTTGGGAACAACAAGTAGCCCTGTGTTTTCAGAGCGCGGTGATCCTGAGGGTTGGTTGGGAACTATGAGCTGAGACAGATAGGATGGAGCCTAACCATTTAGAGCTTTGTAAGTAAGGAGGAGGATTTTCAGTTAAATTTCTGGATTTTAAAGGGAGCCAGTGCAAAGAAGCTAAAACAGGAGAAATATGACCCCTTTTCTTGGTTCCCGTCAGAACATGTGCAGCAGCGTTGTGCACCAGTTGGAGAGACCTAAGAGATTTGTTGGGGCAACCGGATAATAGGGAGTTACAGTAATTTAGCCTAGAAGTAACAAATGCATGTACTAATTTTCCAGCATCTGTTTGGGACAGGATATGTCTAATTTTTGCAATGTTACACAAGTGAAAGAAAGCAGTCCTAGAAGTTTGTTTTATATGGGAGGCAAAAGATAGATCTTGAGTGTTCGTGTTCCAGGTTTTTTGTAATTGTTGAGGATATGGTGACGTAAAATATGGCATACTACGCAGCAGCAGAAATGAGTTCAGAGTTTGACCCTAATGACCAGTCACTGAGGACATCACACACTCAGCTGATCCACCAGCTGATGTAACACCAGACACTGCAATCTCTGCCTGCATCAGCTCAGTCCTCCCTTAATGTACTTAACAGTATGCAGAATCCTCAGCTAACTTCAGGGCTTCCGACTAACATGATGCTGTTCTGTAAGCCACAGCTCTGAACATGTGTGTGAGTGGGTGTGTGCGTCTTTCATTTGGCATTTGGCCCAGTTTATGTATGGACTGTCTGTGTGGCCTTCTCATGCACATACTGTACAGTCTTATCTCTTTTTTTACACACACATGCACACACATGCAAACAAACACACTTGTGAAGTCCCTTAGTTTTTGCAAACAGGCCTTCTGCTTTCTGCTGATGGCAGTATGGTTTCTGATAAATAGTCACAGCAATCAAGTCATTGGTTTGAACTGAATCATCTCTGACTTTCTGAAACATAATCACAACACAATAGAGTAAAATCAAATAAAAAAAAGCATGTTCACATAGCCTACAACAATTTTGTGTTTACATATACTGTATATAGTTCACATTTTTGAAACAATGAAAAGCATTTTGCAAAGTTTTTTTTTCCCAGGCACATTATATTTTCCTACACTGCTTGCCAATCTGCTACTGGCAACTGCAGTGCTAAATCATTTTCTGGGGTTCAGTTTGGGCACCTTAAAATACTTGGTTAAGGTTATAGAAGGATGTTGGCCTCAGTTAAATACTGAAAAAGTCAATGCTGACTACTTGACAAAGATTGCTAGATGTAAATTAAGGCATTTTGTGAGGGACTGGGTTGGTTTTTGCATGATTATGGTACTGTCTTATGAGCCTGCCTTGCAAGTAATTGATTGGGGATGTGTGTGTGTGTGCTGGTCTATGTGGCTTAGCCAGACTTTTAACCTGACATTTCACCTGGGCTAGTGTCTAAATAACATTGTCTCTCTTTTTCTTTGATAGTCCTTATATACTTTCACATTATTTTTGTTTATCCCAGTGTATTGCACAGCGCCATTTCCGGCGAGTGGTAGGACTGCACTTTCTTACACATTTCTGATACACACAGCAATTTTGGCGGGCTTTTGTTCTGATTGGCTGGTTTAAATTTATGGGCGGGACCTAAAGAACATCACCTCCAGGGTCTGCCCAAACCCCTCCATCTGACATAGTGGCTTTTAAACATTGAAGGGATGGAGGAGGAGACCCTGCGCACTGCATTAATGGATTCACAGGAGGATTAAACACATTTAGGTAAACTTTTTTTATTGTTTGTGAAGATGATGTAGATGTTTTTTTCTTTGCACATGGTAAGGTTAGCTGAGCCAGCTAAGTCTCATTAGCTAACACTCCATGGTGAAAGCGATGGAGCCAAAGAAAGAAAGAAACTCTTTGCTGGTTTAGGTCAAGGAGAGCAGCCAGAGTGGGCAGAGAAGCATCTAACATTAAGCCCAGGTTTGGTTTTAGGGTTGAAAAGTAATAAAATAGTGTATAATATGGCACAGTTGTTGGTTTTCTAAACTTCTATATATACTATACCTCAAAGCTGCAGTCTCCTTGTTAATTAAGACTTGTTAAGGTTACATCATGCATGCTGTTGCTGTGTGGCTGTACACAGAGGACAGGAGGAGATGAGTTGATTGAGATGAGATGATTTTGCCATAGACAGCTATTTTTGGTCACTTTCTAAAAGGATGCAGTCATTATTTGTAGCCTAAGTGATATCAAGTCTTGCCTGGGATGCTTTCAGTGACACAGGAGGGCTAAAATAGACAAAATCAATATGACTGAGCAACATGTAAGCATCATGTGATGTTAAATGTTGTATAGGTCTGCTACTAGTGTACTATAATGTAAACTAATAATTTTTATTCACAGTAATCAACCAATTACCACAATGATTAGTGTAAAAACATGAGGGAAGCCAAACCTGACTTGTATGTGGTGCAGTGTTTACAGTGATAATGCTATTTTAAAGTTAAAATAGCACAACAGTGGTAACAATACAAGCCCTGGCACTTGTCATATGCGCATGAACCCAAATCCATAATGTGAATGCAGTCACTGTCATATCACAACACAAATAATAAAATAATGCTGCTAACCTGTTTATACTGTTGTTAGCACAATACTATTGTTGTAGAAAGTAAAGTAAAAGGAGGAGAGTGAGAGAAGGAAGATGTGATTTAAAGACTGAAGATGATGATACAGAGAACAGAGAACCAGACAAACTGAACCATCTATTTTTGGAAAAATATCCATTTCTATTAGTGGACCTCAGCTAAAACATTTTCCCTTTCCATAGCCTTGTCTGTGTGGTTCTTTTGGAGGTTCACTGGAGTTGGTTGTGTTGGGCAAACTGTGTCATGTTGTGGGTGACTTTGTACAGTATCAAAAATATAGTGACAAGAGTGCAGATCAGTCCGAATGTGGTCAAGCACAGCTGCTCATTTCAGCAAAAGTCACCCTCCTCCTATTATTACATAATCCAGACGCAAACCAGTGTATTCTTATGGTGGAAAAGTGTTGAGCAACACAATACAGTCAAAATATACTTGATGTGTTCTTCAAATATGTACCTAAATTTTGGCAACATTTTATCAGAAGGGTAGGAAGAGCCATATTCTTTCTTTTAAATGTTGTAGAGAATTAATTAGTTTATGTGTTAAACGGGTTTAATAAAATCCGAAGTTGCTCATACATTACTGGTTTTAACATCTGTAAACTTTATTTTCTAATTATTCTTATCTATCATCTTTTGTTTTCAGGCTTTCGACACCTGCTGGAAAGGCGAAGACGCATTAATCCAAAGGAAGATGAAATATTACACAACTGGAGGAGACGAAGTTGGACTTGACATCAAATACATAAATGATTTCAAAGGTAAGGTGAGTCTTCTGACTGTTAAATCATGATTACACTAAAATATATCACTTTACTTTTTGTCACTTCTTTGTTGTTTGTGTATGAACCACATCATGGCATCTTCACCTCTGCTCCATTTACAAACCGAGTAACACATATTTATAGTAACTCCCGGGCAGAAAACCTCAGCTTCATGTACATATAATCAAACAGTGCTGAGCAAACTTTGCCTTCACTGATTAGTTTGAAGCCTCCTAAAAAAGTTGTATCAGTTTCAGTATAGCCTGTGTAATAGCTACATTTAGAACATTTTCACCGCTTTACCTTGCTGTGAGACAGCCCTTACCAACGGGGATTTGAGGCTGTTAAATCAAAAACACCAAACTACACTGAGAAAAACATTTTACTCCACTGAACAGCGAAGCTGCTGCTCTATAGCTGCCTCCATCAGCTCTTGTGGAAGGTAAATATGAGACAAGATTCAAATATAATGTACACTTAGACTGATATTGATTTTTTTAAGTGGCTAAAACATGTTTTTCTGTGGTCCCGTCCACAACATGACATCTCTTAGACTCTGTGCCGGTGTTGTGTTGAAATCTGTTTCCCTGTCGATATGTGATACCCCTACTTAAACCTGACCCAAACACTCTAAGGAATAACTTTATTTATCAGGGCACAAGTGCCCTGATAAATAAAGCAGGTCCAGACCTGCCACTCTGGCTCTGCTTCCTCTCTCTTCTTTCTTTTCTGTTATTGCTCTCTGACATTCATATTTAAGTCATAACTGCTGATCAGTGATTTTAGGATCCTCACTGAGTGCTTATCCTTTTTACTGCTCACCACCTTGGGTCGGCTAAACTTCACTATGCTAATCCCGTTGCCTCTGGAGCATTCCTGCGTCCTTGTTTCCTAGCTTCCCCGGATCCTGGCCGCAACCCTGGCTATGCCTGATTGTGGTGATATCTGTGCTGGTGCTGTGACCCTGCCTTTGGTTGTGCTCGTGCTGTGGCTGTACTGATACTGTGCCCCCAATTGCCCTGATAGTGGTCTTGATGCCGTTATCGTGCCTTTGGACACCTTCCCATCAGTATATGCATGAGACTTTCATCAGCACCCACAATATCATCATAGAGTGCATTTGATAATTTCACACCTTTCGTTATTGTAATATGACATGCATCTGTTTCCACTATTACTGTGCCTCTCTCCCCCTCTCCCCCCCCCCCCCCCCCCTCTTTCTCTTTCCTTTTTGCCACAATTGTATTTCATTTGTTATTTACGACATCTATTGCACGTCTGTTCGTCCTGGAAGAGGGATCCCTCATCATCCTCTGCCGCTCTTCCTGAGGTTTCTTCCTTTTTTTTCCCCCATTACAGGAGTTCTTTTTTGGGAGTTTTTCCTTGGGTGATGTGAGGGTCGAAGGGCAGAGGGATGTCGTACACTGTAAAGCCCTCTGAGGCAAACCATGTTTTGTGATAATGGGCTCTATAAAGAAAATTGACTTGAATTGACTTAAAGCCAACACTCTCACTTAAATAGTAGCTAACCACTTAATTATTCAGAAAAAAAGCAAAATGATGTGAAATACAAGAGGCGATGTCCATCTAATCCAGTGCTCAGTTGATTCAATGAGCTCTGCAGCACCGCATCTGCAACTGCCCCCAGCCCGACAAGCCTCGCTGGGGGCAGTTGCTGATGTACTACTACAGGAAGTACGTAAATGAGTAACATAATGCATTGCTCCCAGAAGTAACAATAAATGTGTATTACATTATTTTTTAGTTTGTGTTTTGATTTATTTATCTATTTTTTACTAAAAACCCCAACACTGCTGATTAAAGAAACAAATATGACAGAACAGGTTACCATGCCAATTACAAAAATTAAAAAAATAAGAGTAAAATGATATCACGATGAAAATAAACACTACTGTCTGAATTAACAGGGGGAGATTGATAGAGAGTGCTGCAGGCTTTCTAAATCCAACATCTTATTCAATTTCAATATGCAAACATAAAATTCAATTAAATATCTCTTCAACAGTGAAAAAGGTTTTTTTTGCTGTTTTGTGTATTCCAGATCACTCCAATGCTATGACAGGTGATCAGCATAAATACACATGCACTGTAAACATTAATTTACTCGAAAATGTGTCAAATATCTGCCTCAGATGGATTAGCACAGGTTATATATGTTGGACTTGAATTTATATATAGTGGACCTGAACTGTAAACTGAACTGAACTGAACTTTAAAAGTGTCACCATGTAAAACATTTTTCTTTCTTATCATTTTAGGAAGAACAGTTTTCCAAATTATTTGGGGATGACTTGTCAGGTGAGGATGAAGAAATGTCCAATAAGGAATTCATACCTGACTCAGTCAAAGGATGGTGAATATGCAAGCCTCCATTGTATGCTGAGACAGTCAAAATCTGCACAGATTCAAGGAAAACCACCAAGACCTAATGTTGGAACATCGTATTGGTCAGATACAAGCTTTACAGATGTGCCCAGCAAATGAA